>NW_010177847.1:36793-40297 GCF_000695765.1 Mesitornis unicolor | reverse complement strand
TTCCCTACCATCAGTGGAAAATATTACTCTTTCCTCTGTATTTCTCTGAATGGTAACTAATCACGGAATATGCCTGAAACTGAGCATTCAGTTTGACAGTCTTACTTATGAATATGTTTCTCAGATGCTGAAACCCCACTGAGAATTGTATTCCAGTATGAGTCATATTTCATCACAGTATGTTAATTCAGTTATTCGTTTCCATTGAGGGATTGTCTTATAGAACACGTCAATGGATGCCTTATTGTTTCCAAAAGAATATTATGTCATCTTAATGCAGTTTAGATCCAGTGCCTGCAGCTGCCTTCTGTTTAAGACTTGTTTCATTTAAGTTTATAACATTCTGAGAGACTTAATTCCCATTCATAGCTGCTTGGATCTAGGTCTTTAGTTTTATTATTGATGTGATGCAGCACGAGTTATCCCTCTAAAAGCTGTTCTTAGTTGAATGGTTAAGCAAAACATCAATCCGGCCCCGGGGCTCAAAGCTAATCTTTCAGCTTATTACATTTTAAAGATTGTGAACAGTCAGAAGGCCTGGAATTTATGTAACGGGTTATATACAGTAAAAGCATGTAAAAGTTTTATAACTTAATGTTCATATCAGATGTTGAAAAATAATAGGTGTATCAGACACAGGAACATAACAAAAATGTCTCAGAGGAGTGCTTAAGGTTATCCTTTGACTAAACACACACACAGAGCAATGTCTTTTCACATATAATTAATTCTCTCGCCATTTCAAAATGAAATGCATATTTTTCCACTATTTAATTTTTATAATAGCATTCTCATAAGTATTTTATTAATTATCTCAAATCTTTGCAAGTTTAAATTGAGTTTATGAATAGGCTAATTAATTTTACTGTCCTCATTATGGGAACATCAAAGTGCCTATTTACCTGGGCTGTTAATAGCTTGGCTGTAGAAGAGTATTACAACTAACACCAATATTTTGTCATAGAAATATCTAAGGAAATTCAGAGATTAATTTCTAATTAGAAAGGCAAAAATTATGGCAGTTCATAAACAAGATCAAGAATTACATTCCTATGTCTTTGATTTTACCTCTTAGGTTGTATTATAAGGTATGCATTCAGTGAACAGAATTGGCCTATTAAAATAATTCAAACTTTCTGTATTTAATTAAGAGTAGACAACTCTTCTTTAAGGTATGAGATGGATTAAGAAATTCATGTGTGGTCCTTCAGGCTGTGTTATTAAGGAAGCCAAGTGAGAAGTTCTTCAGCGTTCTTTCTGACCTTAAACTCTATAAATCCCAGCCTGACACCCTCCATGCTTAGAAAAGTAGAGAATTTCAAAAAGCACTCTTTTCTTCTTCTTTGTCAGCTATACCCTTTATAAATTATCTCCTGTGGTGTAACACTGTGGCCTTTTCTCCACCAAAACAGCCTACCTAATGCACCAGGTGCTGCCAGTCAGTGGAATACACAAGATAACACTTTCAAAAGAGCACAAGAGCTGGTGTACACCACGGATGCAGTACACCACTGCTATCTCTCCTGTGCTAGGCATGCACTTGGTCAGGGATAACTCATATCCCAGAAAACAGGCTATCATACTCATATCTGGATTGTTCCATGCCACCTGAGTCTCAAATACACAAGGAAAAGCAGTAGGCGGCTGGGAAAGAGAGGAGTCTGAAGGTCACTGTATGAGGTGGATGAAGAAGTCGTGTTATATTTACTCCATTAAATATAATTCCTCACTTTTTTTTTTAGCTTCTTAGATGACAATAATACAGTAATTTATTCCACCAAACTTTGAGCTCTTAACAAGAGCTAAATTAAGACTATCGTCCCTCCAGGATCCCTACCTCCTCAATGGATAATAAAAGGCTTCTACAGAGGGCAATTCAACCCAGCTAAAATCCAAATAAATTCCCAAGATCCTGCCACTACATTAAGATCTATTACCATAAAACTCATTCTTCTGGAACAGGAAGTCTTCTACTTCAGTGAGACCACTCCTAACTATACCCAGTGAAGGATTCAGTAACGGATGTTGTGACTCTCAAGGCTTCCAACATTTTTCTGGCTGTTTGTCATTATGTTCACCTACTCATAAGCAGAAAGCACCAAATTCAGAAAAGGTTTCATTTAAAATATGATTCTCAAGGAATCATTTATTCCCTGGATAGCCATGGACAAAATGCCTCTCAGTTTTTAAGTGTATCAACAAATCTGCCCACTGAAGGCAGTCTCATGGACAACAGCTCTCTAACCTCCTACTTACATTAAAATCAGTTTCAGGGAGATTAAAAACAGCTCTTTAATAATCTAGATCTTTTCAGATACCTGGGGAGGAGAAGAGTTTTGGACTTATGACCTGACTCTATTCCCATTGAAGTTAATGGGAGTTTTGCCATTAATTTCCAGAGGAAGAGGATGAGGCCCAAAACTTGAGAAAATGATGCCGTAGTGTTTAATGGATCATGCAGACCTCCTCAGTTGAAAGTGCCTTTGTGGTTCCAAGTTTCCATCTACCTTTCCTGGATAAACATGGACATTTAGTTCTCTATTTCAAATTGTTTCCAACTAACATTTGCAACTCAGTCATATTCTCTTTTTGTCTTCTGTTAAAAAAATAAATACTTAGCATGTTCCATGATGTTAGGAAATGCCAAGGAATCATTCCAGCAAGTAAAATTTCATACATCTAGCTGGCTAGGAAGAATAAATAATGACCTTTTCCACATGCCAGCAAATATAAAAAGTTCATATTTCCACAGGCACAAGCTTAATGGCCATCTGAGATGTCTGATTCATTTACGATTTAAGCACTCTATAGGAGTTGACCAAGAATTTACTTGGTATCACTGAGGAATGCAAAACACATAAGTAAATTATACAATGCAGATATCCACATGCAACTCAACAGAAGTGAAATAAAGCACATTTACACTAAAAAAATAAACTTTTGCATACACACTCACTTCTGTGTAATCATGCATCTCCAGTCTCTGACACTTCAAGCCAATTATGAAATTTTCAGTTATCACATTACAGTATCACATTGGACACCTGAATCTAACTTACGTCTCTTGTTTTCTTGATATTACTCCCTTTCCACTACTCTTCATCTCTCTGTGTTTTGCCTATGTTTACTATATGGCTGCTACTGAGTGCAGACCTCATCTCATGCCGTAACTTGTTAATACGAGGAGCACTAGTTCCTTGTCCAAAATAGACATCGAGACCCATTGGAGATTGGTTGGTTGTCTGGCAGATGCTGCTGCAGCAGCGTGTGGAGCTCCACTGGTCATGTGCCATATTTGTAACACTCTAGCAGACAGCACTAAATACTCCATCTGTGCATGGGAAACAATAGTCAGAAATCTATGTTTCCATGCTAAATGGAACATTTACATTCCATCAATGTACCTATAGGGCCTCAATCCAGTCAACACAGGCACCTCCAACAATAGATTAATCTCATCTATTGTAGATGGTTACTAATGGGTGCAAACACACCTCTGGAAGT
>NW_010177847.1:18791-36762 GCF_000695765.1 Mesitornis unicolor | reverse complement strand
CTACAATGTCTATGTTTATGTTTAAATTAATAAAGCCATTAAAGCTAGCATACATGGTCGACCCCTGGCAAGCAATTGTCCATACTTATTAAACATTATCATGGTCCCTGGTGCAGTTTTGACCTGGGTCAACTAGCACTCTCCAAAATAAAGTCTGCACATATTTCAGAAGCTAGCCAGGGACTCTACCCAATACTGACATAAGAATGGGCCTGTCTCATTTTAATTACTAGAATAGATGTAACTTACATAACTAGCTTAGATGATGTACTTATAATTACAGCATGGCTCTAGACTAGGCGGGATGAATTCCAGCCAGTATGAATGAGAAGTCCATCGCCGGCCAGTGACTGCAGACATTTTACTAAGGACAAGAGCTTTGATCCCACAGTTCCAGATAAAGTCTGGTGTTACTACTTCAAACTCTTGTCTGACCCTAAAATGGTTATGATAGCATTTTTCAGTCTTAGAATTGGCCTTATTGCACTAACTGCTATACAAACAAGACTTAACAGAAAACATCTCAAATATACTGAATGAAACAAAGAACATTAAAAGGTAATGGCAAGGATAAGATATAAACTGATACAGTGTGTATCAGCAACAGCATCGTTATTTCAGTTAAGCATTGTACATTTTATAGATTCACAGATTCACAGAATGATTTTGGTTAGAAGGGACCTCTAAGATCATCCAGTCCAACACCTCTTCCATGGGCAGGGATATCTTTCACTAGATAAGCTTCCTCAGAGCCCCATCCAACCTGATCTTGAACATTTCCAGGGACGGGGCATTCACAGCTTCTCTGGGCAACCTGTTCCAGTGTTTCACCACCCTCATGATAAAAAATTTCTTCCTTATACCTAATCTAAATTTACTCTCTTTTAGTTTAAAACCATTGCCCTTTATTCTGCACTACAGGCCCTGTTAAAAAGTCTCTGTCTTTCTTGTAAGTCCTCTTTAAGTACTGAAAGGTCTTCCCAGATCCTTCTCTTCTCTAGGTTGAACAACCCCAACTCTCTCATCCTCTCTTCATTGGAGAGCTGTTTCATCCCTCTGATTATTTTCATGGCCCTTCTCTGGACCCGCTCCAACAGGTCCATATCTTTCTTGTACTGGGGATTACATTTTGAAATGTTTGTCTATTCATCCTTTCTTGGTTGTCCAGTACCGATAAATAATTTCACCCTGAAACAGATATGCCATGATACATATTGGACAAAATGCCATGATGCATAAACAGGCATGCCATGATTAAGACATTTTCCTGAGTACTTCAGCTGGCTGCTGGAAGTCATGCAGGGTGAATGAAGGCTGCTGTGACTAAAGCAAAATTTTCATATTTGTTCTTATATTAAAGATTGTCATGCAGCATGATAGGCTGCATGTAAAAACAACACAAAAAATGCATTTTCCTTTACAGTCTGTCACACCAGCCATAAATACATTATTTCCTCCGTAGCGACTTCTCAGAGACATTAGCCAATCTGGATGTAATTCATTTGACTTATATTTTGCAGAGTCGTGTTCTCCTGTATTACTGCTTTGCCATAAAGGGACTGCATAAATAACATCCCAGAGCACAGGCAGACTTCAGAAGGAAATTTTTTCAAAGTAGTAAGCTGGCTGCTTATTATGGCCTATTATGTGGAAAGTAGTCAAAAGGTACAAACAATCTGAGCGTCTAGCCTCAGTTAAGTGGAGAGTGGGACTTGTTTCATGGTCAAATACTTAAACTCCTTGGAACAATTTGTTTGATTCCTGGAAGAGCTGACTTGGACACTGAGATTTCCAAGGTTCCACTGGATGCTGTGGAACTCACTGTGGGAGCAGCCACAGCCTGCTAGCCAAAAAATTAAAAACCTGAGGTCCTCTTACTTGTGGTATACTTAACACACTGTGGCAGGTTTCACATGACTCAAATGTGTCATGACCTATGGCCAAAGCAGTACTTGTAGTCAGTGGTACAAAGTATGTCATTGTGGTTATTTGGCTACTTCTCTCATCCCAGCTGTAGCTATAGGTAAAAGCTCTTGATGATTAGTTATAAAATACACTTTAAGATCGCCTGGGATAAAAAGAGTTCTGAAGTGATGCAACATGTACAGGCATCTGTACAAAGTGTCTCATAAACTTCACATGGGTTTTAGCTCAGAGACATACTTTACTAAGTGGGCAGGGAAAGTAGGCAGTCAGAAGGTGATTATCATCTTTATATAAGCCTCACATCTGACCACTGGGAGTAGGAATTCCAGCTGGGAATGTTCAAGCCACTGTCTGTGTTGAAGTTATGTCATCAATAATGTAGCTCCTGGCTGGAGGAATTTCAAATAATAAAAGTTTCTGTAGTTTGTAAAATTGGGTTTTGGATATATAGAAGGCAGTCTAATGTCTCAGTGTTGCCCTCCAAACATCATCTTTCACTCTAAAACAGTGTTATGGGCCAAATTCTCTGCATGGCTTCAACCCATTGAAAGTCTCTAACATTGCAGCTGTAAGTTCTGCACAGGGTGAGTAGCCATATAAATATACTGGTCTTGAGAAGCATATCGTTTAATTCACACACAACCCAACAAGGAATGGCAATGGACCAGCACAGATGATCATAAATTAGCTAGAATATTTCATTTGTTTCTTTTTTAAAATGTCAAGAGAGCTACTGGTGGGCTTTATTAGAAGGGCATCTGGAAGAAAAAATGCATCAAGTAAAATTGAAAAGAGCAGAATGAGGCTTCATAATGCCTCATAATTCATAGTAAAGTTTAAACAAAGCAGAGAAGCAACAGGTGATAAGTCTCAGAGTTACTTATGGGAAAATAGAGAGCCAATGAAAGTGTAAGAGTGTGCTCCTCCTGCCCCATAGGAGCAGCAGCACCCTAAAGCTGTCACTTCCTTGGGGTTATTGTGCTCAGCTACCAGTGCAGCTGCAGTACATACAACCACTGCTGTAACTTTCTGAAGTTGCAAAAGTAGCACACCAACTCATAATCTGTAGCACATTGACTTTGGAGAGGTAAAATGCATTTTATTAATCCCAGGTGGGATATAGTCTTCCTAATTCAAGCTACGCATGTAAACAAAGCAGTGCTAGGGCATGGGCAGGAAGGATGTAATCCAGCCATCCACACTTCTTTGTTGCCATGACTCTGGCACGTTTTCGGTCAGTTAGTGGTCCTCCAGGCATCCTCTGGGTACTGGCAAGCACCAAGGATCCTTCCAGTAGGTGAGGGGTTCTTTCAGTGGGGAAGGGAAAAGGAGTGAGAGACCTTAATGACATGGGCATAGCTACTTTGTGTTACATGGCCTTAGAGCTGGAGAGCAGACCCTTGGTCTGCTCAGTTTGTTAGCTTGGGTCTTGTCTTAGATACCTGAAGAAGAACAGAGATTCTCACTCTCTCTTATGGTGTTTAAACATCCAACTCTCTGCATGTGGGGAATGTGCAGTATTCTGATTGAAATTCAGTATTATACTGGGCACCTATTTGGACAAAGCAGCAAGGTCCACACATTGATTTGCTAGAGCTAAGGACCACCACAGGGTGTCTGCAATTCCTTCCACCTCTCCACAAGCGTGCAATGTTTCCAGCAGAAGCCAATGTACAGTGATCTGATAACGTCAATGTGTTCTTAATAGCAGTGATATTAATTAATGACTTATTAAGTATCCCCAGCATAGAAGAACATTAAGAAGTCTTTTATCTGAATTAATTATTATAATAAAGCTGAAGATTTTCTTAACTCAAAGCAAATTACTTGAACAAACTGTATCATGCAGACTTATATTTTAACTGAATAAGTAATTCAAGGCAGAGGAAAACAGTACTGCTTACACTTAAGGAGCCATTGTGTTATAATTTCTTAAACTTTCAGAGTCAAACTCACTTCTAACATATTCTGTACTCTACTTTGGACTTTTCAAACATGTCATGGTTTAAGCCCAGTGGGCAACTGAGCACCGCAAGGCCATTCACTCACTTCTCCCCCACCCCTTCCCAACAAGGGATGAGGAGAAGAAAAATATAACAAAGAATTTGTGGCCCAAGACAAAGGACAAGGAGTGTTCTTTCATCACTTATGGTCATGGGCAAAAGACTCATCTTGAGGAGAAAAGCAAAACAATTTAATTTGTTACCAGTAGCACAAAAATAGAATAGTGAGAGATACAACCAGATCTTAAAGTCAACACCTTCTCCCACCCCTCCCTTCTTCCTGGGCTCAGCTTTGCTCTTGGTCTCTTTACCCCACCCCTCTTCCAGCAGCACAGAAGGATGGCAATGCGGGTTGCAGTCAGTTCATCCCATGCAGCCTTTGACACTCCTTCCTCTTCAGGGGTAGGGAGGACTCCTCCCACTCTTTCAAAACCCCTCACAGAAACCCAGTACAAAAAGATTTTCACAAGAGTGAAGAATGTCTGGTTTTCATATAGGAGGTACGAATGCAACCAACAGTTGTTTTTTTAAAAAATCCTCTGTATGTCCTACCACTCACCATAAACTTCCCTAGGCACCGAACACATCTCCAAGTTTGTCTCAACATTAATCCTACTTGTAGCCAGGAGCCTCACTTTTGACAGGTTTGTAGCCCCCATTTATTAGCAAAAACAACTGAAATCATCTGGCTTAGGACACCTCTCCCAGCAGCAGCAGTCCTCTTGGTCAGACCAATAGGTCAGGAAGTGTTACTCCCCATATGCAAACCATGTAGCACCCACCTATACAGGAGGCTTCACTGATTTTACTGAAATCTGAGCACTCTGAAGGACATACCAAGATTACATTGTCTAGTGTCCACTTTGCCATTCAGACAGTTTATCATTAAAGAAGACTGTTGTTAATCCCTGTTTGTAAGGCAGTAAATAAGATATTTCAAATCTTGCTGCAAAGTATTTCCAGAGGGATTCTGTGATGCAGTTCTTCCTGTGATGCACTTGAATTCAGCAATGGGAATCACTCAAACCTTGTGAAACACAGCACTAAAGGCAAGGAAAAGTCTTTCAGCATAAGGCAGCTATGGAGCTGGAAAGAGGCAGAGACAGTGCTGAAGATCTGTTAGCTAGTTGATGCTTCATAATTCTTTGTCCCACCCCTTAAGACTCAAAGTGCTGTTCCTATACCTGCTGGAAAAGAGCAGTATTTATCATTCAGAGATATGATGGTGGCAGCCCTGGCAGGCAGGCAGGCAGTATCTAGAACATCTCTAGCTCTTTGAGAAAAGAAAGTAGAACAGAAAATCTTCTGGGGCTGTTTAGTTGGTAAAGTTTAGACACTGATGAGTGCAAAACAAATCAAACAGAGAGGAAATGAGGTCTACGTGACAGATATTTTTCACACTACTTAATACAGTGTTAGATGCCTCAGTGATAAAGACAGATTGATTCTAAGTCATATATCCAAAGAAGTGTTGGGCATCCATTCTGTTTCTGATATATTAGACTGCAAGTGTTTCCCAGCCTCCCGCGCTGACCTTGAGACAGCCCTGGATTAGGAAGGGGTAGGAAAAAAGTAATTCAACCTACTTTTTCTTGTGCACATAGACAAAGCCCTTGATTCACTTCGGTAGCCTCATTCAATTCTGAGAATTCACCACAATCAAGAGTGGACACTTTCTATATTCATGCACAAAACGGAAGGTAGCTGTAAGCAGAACAGTAATCAGAAATCTCTAACCTATTCCACATCCGGGGGAGATTGAAAGAAAATGTGCTGAGATGTCTTTTTATTTCCTCCTTAGGAAAAATACCCCAGCACACATAAAAAGTTATTAATTGTCTGCAGACTGGCTAAAAGTCATGTCAATTAAAGTAATAATAGCTGTGATGTTCAAGCAGTCGTAACCAGGTTCCAAAGTTAACAGCCCATTGTAAAAACGAGAGAGGTTCTCACCTTTCCTGGTCTTCTCATTTGAATCTAGCTGCAGAGAAGTTAAGGCTGTGAAATAATAATCTGAGCTATGAAAAATGTCTTTGCAGTAACAGTTCAGGAGAGAACCCAAAATCCCCAGCTCTGCCTCACTGTCCTCTGATGCTGGACATAAACCCTCCTGCAGCCCAACAGCTCAGAGTGTCGGACAGAGAAGGAAACTTGTCAGCTATTATTGATTACTAATTTATTATCATATTTTATTGTAGCACTCCTGCTCCATCAGAGATAAGCTGTGTCACGCAATTTATAGGTCGTCTGAACTTACAGGCTAAAGTGACAGTGGCTATTAAATAGTGTACGGTTATAAAGGAAGCTGAGGCCCCATAAAAGGATCAAAATGGGATGAAAGGTGTCTCCACAGAACTTCATCTCATCTCCCACAGACTTATACTAGTCCACCAATTTCTGATTAATAACTCATTAAAAGTGTGGTGCATTTCTAGGAGGAAAGTAAAACCTGCATTAGAATGGCACAACTTGCCAAAAACCGCGGACATAATCGCCTTCTTCTAAGGACGGGTAAACAAGCACTCGCTGATGAATCTGTATGGTCCTTAAGCATTGACCTTAACTACTTTTATACTGACAATCCACAGTTATGTGAGGTGAAATCTAAGATCTTGAGCTTTCATTTGAAAGTTATCAGTCTTTTAAGAAATTTTCTGGGCCAACTTAAATAAATCCTTTTCTTTTGCACATGGATGTCTGGGGTAGAAAGAAAAAAATTAAAATTGCAGGTACATTTCATGTCACTTGAATACTTAAGTTAACGCTATTTAAGGATATTCAGCACATTACATTCCATCATCTGTATGGATGCATAGGAGATATTGGCAGAATGAGTTTTTTAGGAAAAAGAAGTGATCTTTATTTCATTTTTAAAGGAAGAGTCAAAAGCAATTGCATTGGATTGTGGTTTTTAGTGGTTGGGGCTTTTTAAGTGTTAAAATAAAAAGATGGATATTCTCAGTATATCACTTTTTTGCATTAAAAAAGAGAGCAGTCACAGTTTTTGCTTAGCTCAAATTCACTAATAGTTTCAATTTATATGAAACAGCATTTTTGAAAAATCTACCACTTGATATCCAACAGCATCTCCTTGTATCAAACATAGGCTAAAAAATCCAGCTGTCTTAGTGCATTCACTTCTTAAAAACAGTGGATGTGAAATTAAGTTTATGAAATTATAACCTAAGGAAAGGAGGCAGAATCAGAGTCCCACTCAAAATCAGGCATCTGAAGCATTCATAAGACTTACCCATTTTATGACTTCTACAGCTGACATGTAATCTATTTCTGCTTTACATGGCCACTGACAAATTCAGCAGAATTCCCAAACTATTGGTTAAAACCATATATATTCAAGGAGAAGTGTGTGAGAGATGTGGAGAACAATTGCATGCACTGGCGCACTCCTGAGGCGGTGTTTCAGCCTTCTTTGCAACCAATCAATTCCATCAACTGTGGGGGTGTCAGTGAGGACCAAACACAGGGCTTTGGTTTCCCAGGGCCTCCCAGGGGCACAACAGTCCTCTGCCTTATTTCTTCCCCTCTCCCACTCTCCAGGCACATCTGTCAATGTCTTCCTGTTCTCATGCAAGTACAAAACCAACCTAATTCTTCACTTTCAAAAAACATTTATAGCTGGAGCCTTTATATGTATTTTTAACTTACTTCTCACCCATTAATTTCTTTAGTCCTCCCTTACACCTATGCACATTTTAAACATCCAGAACTTTCTCAGATACATGCTGCATAGTGAACCACTGCTTTTTGTTCCTTCTGAACTTTTGTATGGCTTCATTTGACTGCCCTGTTCTTGCACAGGACAAGAAAGCAGAGGTAGATGAAATACCAGCTACATGATTTCCCTAGGCTTGTTCAGCAAATTAGCAGCAGGCCTGAAGATTAGCGCTCTCTTTCTGCAAAATGCTTTTCTATTTCTGCAGAAAGATCTCTCTTACCTTTTTCTAAGTTATTTCTGAAGCTAGAGGAATTATCTTCCCCATTTCCCCTTCAGAAACACTCATTCTCTCAGAGATGTTCTCCCACCAATTAAAGGCGATCAAGCCCTCTTGCAATCAGATGTTACTGTGGGGGAACAAATTGCCCACAACACTGTTGCCAGAGTTGCAGGTTTGAATTCAGCATCTTGTTAAAGCAGTAATTGCAGCAGTATTCAAACTAGGTCTTGTTTTGCATTCTCTTTTGTGCTTTTTCTCCAGTCACTCAGGAGCAGGAACTGTCCTGGTCAACATCTCCAGAAAGCCCACCAGTGCTCTTGCTCCTTATCTTCTGTTTAATGCAGTGGGGGCCAGCAAAGACACTGCCTTCTCACAGAAGTTTCTATTCAAACTTCTTCTGTTTCAGCCCTGCTGTTCATATCTATGTGTTCGTGTTTAAACGAAACCATTCTTCATCTTCCTTGATGGTGTCCTAGCTCTGTGTTGCTCACATCATTGTGCCATATGTGCAGTATGGATGTGTTGTTCCTAGTGTAGCTGTTAAACCCCATATGCTTCAGTCTGTGGGAAAGAAAATATTATATACGCGACCAACAGGCTATTTCTCATGTAGGCTTTTCTTCAATGCATTAAAATGGATTTTCCAGTAAAATTAAATATTCATCACTCCACTTATTCAAGAAAATCTTGCATACATGTTTGAAATTTATTTATTTATTTACTCCCTAAAAAGTCAGGTGCAGTATGTATCACTATGATACGAAAATTCCACATAAATAGCAACCAGCACACAAGAGGAAATGAGGAGAACATGGACTTTACAGTGGGCATCTGATATTTTAAAGTGTTATCCATGCATGCCCTCCTTCTGAAGGTTATTCTGCTATTGTATACTGTGGAAATCAGTACAACCAAGTAGCAGACAGTGTAACAATTCTGTAGTTCTTTACCTCTGGAGTAATGTTTAAAGCTAATTCCTTATTTTTCCAGAATCAAGCACTATGTCATGCAAAGATAACCTAACACCCTTCCTATGGAAAGAGTATAAGCAGTGAGATGACTTCACAGTAGAGAACTGGCTGACATACACAGTAAGTAAACTGTGCTCTGTTCAAGTCACTTAATGATGAATTGCCATTTTAAGAAGTGATGCCCTTAAGTAGCAGAGGTTCAGGAATCTTTGCTGTCTTTCAAGGTGACACCTTAACTGCAGATGGTTTTTACAATGAGGTTGTAATTCTAGTGTGTCTAGAACAGCTATTATTTCCTGTATGCCTTGGGAGTACCCAAGCTAATATAAATTATTTAAATAATATGCAAAAGAACATTTGAGGATTTAAACTGTGACATCCATGTTCTCAGTAAAACCACATGGTATTTGCTTTGCAGGCCTGTTTTTGATTTACAGATTGTAGAAGTTATAATAAAATAGTTATTTAAACGCCAGTCAGGCGCTTTTTCTAAAGTGTGTGCTAGCTATTCAAACATATCAATGCCTGTTATCATCAGAACCACCAAGCTTTTCTCTTCTTCCTTAATGCGGGTAGCCTTTGCCTTTTTTCAAGTGTTCCACAGATATCTAAAGACAGTTAAAGTCTTCAAAATCATTTAAACAAAGCCAGTAAGAGAGAAGTGGAAATCATCATTTCTTGTAGCACATCACTTTTGATCATTACGAACACATGGATGCTGAAATAAATATTAGGATTCATATCGAGTCCCACTATTTAACAGCCAGTGATGAGGAACATTTAATCAAGCTCTGAAATGGCCAAATTAACTGCCAGTATGATCAAGAAAAAGGATGCTGAAACCCAGGTCTAGCTGAAGCCTGCAGACTGCCTAGGCATGCACAGAGAACACAATCAGCAGACCACTTCTGGCCATCATTTTGTTCTGCATAACCTAATGGTGTTAATGAAAACCAAAAAAAAAGTAGCAATGAGTGAATTAAAAACTGAGCCTCAGTCAATGTCTAGTAAATTTAAAGAGCATCAGAGAGCATTTAACTGCCCGCAAGTACATTTCCTGGTGTGATTTTGGATCAGATCAGTAGACTTCAGGAGTTCGTATGGGCCAGGCATCGTTCTCAATGGATAGCTGCTCATGGCACATCTTGTTTCCTACATTAAGACATTTAAACAGCGTGGATGTGGCCAGAACAAAGCTGTTGGCCTTCAGGCTAGAAATCAGGTCCTGACTTTGCTAAGTTTGCATTCTGAATTACAGTTTATCTCCCAGGCCACCTGGACAGACTGATACAGAGAAATAAGATAATGCAGTGCAAGACAGTAACGTGTGAATGTCTGTGAAAATTCACCTGTTACCCCCAGAAAGGCAAGGAAGGGAAGGCAATAAGATAGCAGCACAGTCCTGGGGTGTCCATCACAGACGGGACAGCATAAGACCACTTGCACAGAAAGACAGTGAGAGAGACCTCCATCACTTATTCAGTGTCTTACAGCTCAGAAGGGCCGCACAGCTCTCACAGCCTCTCTTCAGGCACATCAGCCAATATTTGTTCAGAGAACCCTGCAGGAAAGAAATTAAAAATTGCTATTGAAAACAGATGAATAGCAAGGAAGTTAAAGGTGTTGATCTTCTCCCCTTCCATGAAAGCAAGGTTTTCCACCAAACAATATGGCAAGGCAAAGACTGAAATTCAAACTTTAGTTTTGTTTGGCTTAATCTGATGAATTGATGCTTAGTTATTGGGTCCTGGGGGCATTGGTTTTTATTTTTCCAATCACTGAAAATATACTGGAGATATTTTTGTCAATTTGAATTTTTACTATCAGTGAATCAAAAAATCAGCTAACCATGCAGCACATTCTGGGATTCTTTGGTACTTAGCAAGCTGTAGAACTAGTGAATCGTTAGAGTAAAAGCACTACATTGTCAGCACAAGTCCACTCGGACTGATTGACTCTGAGATCATAGTTCTGCAGTTAATGAAGGGTCTGATCTCTTTGGATGATGAGGCCAGATGGAGACCACGTGAGCCTGCCTTGGCAGGGACTCTGGCTCAGATTCTGAAATCTGCTTGCATATTAGATAATTCTCTGCTGCCAGAGAAGGAATTTAAACCTTCAGTTTAAATTATGCCTATCTATCTGCTACTTTTACCAAACTACCAGATTCCCAAATTGACCCCTTTTTAATCTGGTCCCTCAGGTGGGCAATGTCCTTACTCTGACAGAAACAGTGAAGGAATGAGCAAGTGAGAACATACACACATGCATGCACAGACTCTTTGAAAAGCACATTATCAGAAGTCAGCATTTCAAGCTGTATGATAATATAGTGCATTAAAATGCACTCCTGATATATTATTTGTTGTGTGACTGAGTAGAAACAGCATATGCAAATTGATTCTAAGTGTGCAATGTAATTCCCATGTATATGAGCTGTGCAAATGGGAATTCAAGTTTGCTATAAGCACTGACTGAGACACAATCTTTGGTTGTTTCATTTTTTTATAACTCTGAGTCATCAGTCTCACTGCCTGATAATGAATTTGAATGCAAGTCTGTATAATACTTTCTCATTCTCAATCACATATCCTCTTGTCATCATGTCGTTTCCAGGAAAATACAGTTCAAATCACATCTCACAGTGATGAGGCGAGAGATTGCTTTTTCTGGAGGGGGATGAAATATTTGTCACCTTAATAACTTAAAAATTGATGCTTTCAAGAATGGTCTGTATCACAGTTTCCCTGAGCTCAGGAGTATTGTGCCATTTGCCTGGTGAGTTTCAGCTTCATGGCAACTGAGAACATGCCCATCAGGCTCACAGAGGGGGACATGACATGAGTGAGGGAAGTGACACTGAATGGTATGCAGTCATAAAAATCAAATACAAGATGAGTCATTCATTTCTGGGACCCAGTGTTGTCCATTGCTGCAATTTTCAACATGCTTTTCTTTAAAATTATGACACTTTGAGCAGACTCTTTCTCCACCTCTCTCATTATTTCATTTTTTCCCCTCACACATTCTTTCAAGTGGCTTTACGAAGTTCTGAGCATAAAGGTAATATCTGGCCTGGAGTTACCTGTAGGAAATGTATGACATAATTGCTACTAGAAGCAGAATATTGAGGGTGGGATGACAGATATATGGACAGACTGCCTGCTCCCTGGAATAATCCTGAGTCTTCTGTAAAGAGAAAAAGATGATGAAGTAACAGATCCAGGATGTATTTCCAAGTCTTTGAAGTCCCAGGTTTGAGAAGCCATGGAAGGACAATAACACCTGCATGAACTGAAGCTGGCAACTCTGAGTGACAACTATCTTTCTCCCTCTTTGCATCTCAAGAAATTTTCCTTGGGAGCAGCTTAACCCATGACTAATTCCACACAGACTAATCAGGTCACCAGCACAGTTCACAACATTTCTGATGGGATGTGATGCTTACTAAAGGAGAAAACCTGGCAACCTCAAAGGCAAAGCCAGGAAGGCAGATTCCCACCCCCAGTCACAGCCACAAACCACTCCTGCAGCCTCACCACGAGTACACTTCTTGCAGTTGCCTGCACACAGCAGAGAAGACATGTTTCTTCTGTCTGTGACTCACAGCAGTTAACACTGAGACCTGTGTGAACACAGAGCAGCCTCAAGCTAATGGATAGGGAAGGTCCCATTTGAGGGATCTCTCCTGTGGAGTTCAGGACCCTCAGCTCACTGTCAGTACAGGAGCTGACAGTCTTATCCATCATCTTCTAGGACACCATTCAATTTTATATGGCAACCTGAGCACCCAGTTATGCAGGGAAAGGTCTAGGCTTCAGCCTTCCTCAGTCACAGGTCAAGCTGCTTTTGCCCACTCCTTAGACCATCACTGAACCAAAGGACACCTCCACACCTCCTGAAGAGGCTATGCTGCATAACAGTGAAGTCTAGTGTTTACAACATATACCTAAGTTATAGGAAAGCCTAGCTAGTGGTACCTATCTATGAATTATTCATATAATGTAGCATGTATGGACACTTTAGGCACGAAGACCAGGACCCAGGCCTTTTTTTCAATGCTGTAAACACTAGCAGAGATGATGAAGCACCTTCTTACCTCTTGTTTTCATATCCTCATGACCTCTGTATTTTATGAGTGCAGACTAGGGATAGGATGCTGGATGGGAGTGATTCCTTGAGGAAGGATCAGAGTGGACAGAAAGAAGAATGAAGAACAAATAAGATCAAGGAAAGGCCAGAGGCAAAACCAAGAATGGGAAAAGAGAAAGAAGACTTCTGAGGAGAATGCAGTTGATCAGGAGTTGAAGACTGTTTTCAGATTGCTTGCTAAAGGACAGAGCATCAACTCTGAAAGGCATATGGTGGTAATAACAGGAAGGAAAGAATGTGGAGAACTGCCACAGGAGTTAGGCACCCGCAATTTAACAAGCAGAAGCCAGAGAGAAGGTATGAGAACAGAAAGTAATGGGGATGCTAGACCACTAGGACACCCATCTTTCAACTTGCTAATGAATGTCTTATTCGTCTGGTTTTGAATTCGAAATTGTTGAGACGGTGGCAAAAGCATATGTCTCCATCGCCCTCTAGTGCCATGTTCACTTAGGATATGTGCAACAGCTGTGGGCCCTTCGGTCTCACTAGGAAGCAGGCCTGAGGAGCCCACGCTTCTTCATAACCTGCATAGAGGGATCAAGAGGAGGAAACTGAGATCTATTTTCCCCCATTGTCAAAAGTAAGCATAGTAAATTACATCCAAAAGTCTAAAGTAAAGGATAATTAAGTGCAAAGAGCCATACACATGACCACTTAAGAAAATGTCAACAGGTAATTGTTATTCAGTGTTGTTGACATTGCTTGACTTCGTGGTTACTATATCCATGTTCATTTAGCATTATTTTCATAGACATTGAACAAGATGCATCTGAGGGAGGGACTTAAATAATAACAAACACAATTTTTCCCACTTTGTTTATTCATTTATTTATATTGGATATGTAAGTTTATTCTCCTTCTAGGCTTCAAGGCCAACTGAAGAAACAGGAGCATGGAAATTGGGCAGAGGGAAGAGATTTATACTGTTTAACGCTCCTTTGATCTTCATTTTGGCTGTGCTGCTTTGTGGATTTTTTATTTGGATTTAGCTCTACTTGTACAAAATTGGTGCTAACTGGGAGAATACTGTGCATTCACATAAAATGGAGAAATATGGACTTTCAAAACTAATGTTTATGCATTTCAGGTAGTGATGTGGAAACATTAAGGAAGATCCTCTCTACATGGGGTTTATTTCAACAGGTGCAAACTCCTGGTATCAAACCTATCACTGAGATTTGGTTTAGTCTAATTCAGTCAAATCTCGCTAAATCACAGCAATTCTCAATATGCCTTTAAAACTTGTAACACAACCTGTTCCTTAAAGCTACCTTCTCTCACCTGTCTGTCTTACTGAGACTGCTTAACCCATTGAAGAGCTTCTCCACTTCTTCCTTAGCCAGCTTAAATTCAGACCTCTGAAGGAAGTTGAAGAATAATTTTTGCTCCTTGGAACGAAGAAGTTATTCAAAAATGTGGATCAGCTTGCAGTTTTGACCTACTGCATCAGAGGGATTAATCTGGAAACAAAGAAGTCTATGTGGCCACTCCACAGGACCAGAGCTGATATCCACTGAAGGCAGAGATGCAACCCCCGTGCAGATACAATGGTGGAAATGGACCTTTGTTCAACTCCATGACTCATGGATTCAAAACATGAACAAAACATGTTAGTTGCTCAGGCCCCAAAGGACCTTTCAAACCTCCATGGCTAGCCACACACCTTGGTATTTGTTAATCATAATTTGTAAAAAGAAAGGCATGGGATTGATGGCCGGATGAATAACAGCTGTGGGTCATTTCTAGTGCTCAAGGCTCTAAATTCCCACTTACAGGTTTCAGATTAAGTAGGTACTATTAATTTCTGATCCCTTGGGATGCTGACATTCCTGATGATCCTGAACCCATAAGCCAAACTGGAATAAAACCAGACTGAAAGCCACTATCCTTTACTTCTTTTAACATCATAAAACAGAATAGTTGAGGTAGAAAAACACCTATCATAATAACTTTGTAATAATAAATTTTGCGTAAGAATTGGCATAGTTTTTTACAAACATTAGGGAGTCATCCAAGTCTCAGTTACCCTATGAAAAACAAGAAAATATTTTCAGAGATTTGTCTGAAATCAAAAGATAGACAAGATTTAACAGTCAGAATGGCTGATGCACTCTTTGAAAAATGTGCATGGCTCCAGTATGTGTTTTATAAAACTATGTTTAACACTTTATAGAGCTTGAACTGGCAATGCACACTTTATTAAGTATGTGGAAACAGCTGTTCACAATTAAGTTCTTTATTCTTCAAATACCTACTACTGGGCACAGAATTGACTGCCATATGTAATCCAAGTCAGTGATTTATATCTTCATATAGATGTACTCCACAGTATCCTTAAACTGCTTCTGTTTATGATAATGTTAGTTTTCCTGCATAGTAAAATATGGAAGCTCAGAACCTAATCCTCTCATTCTCACCAACATGAAACAAGGCTGTGCTGATGAAAGCAGGTGTAAAATAGGACAATAGTCAAATCCCTAGAGCCCATTTTAATTTTTGCGAGCTACATATTTAAAAACTAAAACAAACACTTGCCAAGCCACTACCAGTAAAAAAGGTCAGTCTTTCACTGCACAGCAGAACATCACTTTGTGACAGAGATCCTTTCCACAGGAAGGAGGGATTGTGTGTCACCACTGTGATGCATAAACCATGGGAACAGACAGCAACAGCCTGGTCAGAAAGCTGCTTTCCTTGACTCTACATACACCTTTTCCCTTGGCATTATTAAAATATGCAGGAATGGAATATTCTGTTACTTATGCAGAACAAGACACACAGAGGAAATGGTTTGGCAAGCTTCTTTCCAAGTGTAAAGGGCTTTCTTGGTTCCCAGTAGCCCTGCCAACAAAATTAAAGCTCTTCAAACAACACTCCAAGTTGGTCTTTCCTTAGGACGCATTTAAATGTTCCTAAGTCCACTAAGGTACTTCCTTTCTTTAGAATTCTTTGTGTCCAAATGTCAAGCAATTACTAAGGATGAATGTGTTCCAATGAATGCTTAATACAAAGCACAGGAAAGTAACTTCTGTGTTGGGAGCCTCAGATATTTCAGGCTGTCTGATACAGCAAGGTATTTAAACAGGTGTTCAATCTGAAGAAACACCCAGTTCTGCTGGATGCAAAAGCAGAGTGAAAACCTGAATCCCTGCTTTACAGGGGACATGTGTGCTAATGTCCGCATTAGTAAGCAAAAGTTCAGTAACTCCTCTGCTTGTTAACTGTGTCCAGACCCAGGAGAGGTGTGACACAAAGCACCAGAAAAGCAGGTTTTGTGGAATGCCTTTCTTTCTGGAGGTGCAATAGGCCCTGCATATGGCTCTCTTTTGTACCTTAATTTCACATGAACAGGATAAACATAGCAAACACCACCCAAAGGAGAGCCAGTTCCCAAGCAGTACTCACTGCAAGGTGTGTTTGGTTGGGGTTTTGTGACACGTCAAGAAAAGTCGTCAGCCAAGTGCATTTGGGATTTCCCATTGCAGCCTGAGCATTTCACTGTCAGAATCAAAGAACTTGAAATAATACTGATCTCAATTATGTAGAAATCTAGATAAGGCAAGACATGCGGTGATCACTTGGCCACTAGTATAACAATCACACGTATTTGAATAATACTTTAAGGCTAGGTATGTGTTAAGCAGAATAGATACAGCTGCTAGGACAAAAGTCTGGGCACAGAAATTGAGTCAGTCAGTGTTTGCTAAACTCAGAATTTAGCCACGGTAATGAAATAACTAGGTGTTACCTCGTGTTTTTCATATTAATTTCCTTTATGAAACTATGTTTTATAGTGGTCAGACTAATACCTCTTTGTTTGCTCCAATGGGCTGAAGTCATGTGTAAACTGGTGTTTCTTTGAAAGCTAGGAGGAAATTAAAGATTAGCTTGAAGGTTCTTGGAAAAGCAACACAAATCTTCATTAGGGCAGTAATGAGCATTAATGCACTGTAACTAAAATGGTCTGTCACCTCTTCTTGTTAGGAACAGGATGATAGATGGAGACCATTTCCTCTTGCTGATGACCACTGCAATTCTAATGAGTTTGGTGTATAAATACATGATTGAACCGATCATAGAAAAAAACAAGAGCATAAGGCAGTGATTTGATCATATAGCTACCTTTCTCCTCTGAGAGACAAAGCTATTTCACTTTAACGGCTAAGGACATTGGATGTTACACAATGACAAAAATGTTCATATGTCTTCCTATGAATTTTGGAGGGAAGTTTTTTGTTGTTTTCTCTCTAACATTACAAGACCTGTTCTAGATGATGGACCTAAAAGGAATAACCTGCATTTTCATGTTTTTTGCTTTCTCTCACTATTTCTCATTTTCTACTACCTTCTTGGTTTTATTTAAAAACAGCTTTTTAGTTGCATCTTATGAGGATATCAGCAAGCTAGTACAGTGCTCCACTAGTGTGCAGTGCTTTGAAGAGCTGTCATGGTTTAGGCCCAGTGCATAATTGAGCACCACGATGCCCCAAAAAAGTGCTAGTCAAAATAAGGACTGGGAGGGTTTCTCACCACTTAAAAAGGTCATGGGCAAAAGACAGACTCATCATAAGGAATAAAAACAAAACAATTTTAATTTGTTACCAACGTCAGAGTAGAACAATGGGAGATACAATCAGATCTTAAAATCAAAACACCTTCCCCCCACCCCTCCCTTCTTCCTGGGCTCAGCTTTTGTTCCTGGTTTCTTCACCTTCCCCCTCCCCCTTTGCCTTGAGGTGCAGGGGGGTGGAAGTGAGGGTTTGAAGTCAGTCTTTCCACCACGTGCTTCTCAGGAGTAGGAAAGAAAAAAAATCTCAGCCCAGTGTCTCTCTCTCTCTACTTCCACGTGGCCCCCTTTCCATAGAGGGAAAAAGTCCTCAAAAGTCCAGTATGGGTCTGCCCACAGCTGCAGTTTCCCTCACACACAAAACTGCTTCAGCCCAAGTCCACAAAACTCCAA
>NW_010177847.1:0-18615 GCF_000695765.1 Mesitornis unicolor | reverse complement strand
GCAGGTCTCTTCTGATGGTTATGGAGATCCTGGCTCCCTCTCTTTTTTTTTTTTTCTCTGGATGGAGCTGCAGTGGGGCTGAAGCTTAAGTTGTGGTTGGGGCCGGCCAAGCCCAGCCAGGCAAGGCCAGGGCCGTACCACCCACACCTGGGGCCACACTGGTCAGGGCCGGTGACAGAGAGAGAGAGGAAATGCCCTGCACCCCCCTTAAAAACATGAATTCTCAGGGGCGCTGATTGGCTTGGCCCTGGTCAGAGGTGGATCTGACAAAGGCAAAGGGGGAGCTTTTCAGGTAGCTTCTTAAAGGGCCATGTCCATAGCCCTTCCCCCGTTACCAAAGACACAACCAAAAACCCCTCACAGAAAACCCAATACAAGAGCATAAGAAAACTCTGGGATCTTGATACATGACAGTAATCTTCAAATTATTGTTCCTTTGCAACAACATTTTTAATAAAACCTTGAAGAAATTTGAGTTTATAAACACACACATGTATCATCAAGCAAAAAACTGCCTTAAGACTGCATACACATCAGTCACTTAGGGCAAAAAGAGTTGCTCTTATGTTGCAATTATCCCATAGTTGTTTAGTCAAAAAATCAGGAAGCCTGAAGTAAAGTTCTCCTGGAAAATAAGGCATGAAATTATATAGCAAAGGCACAAAAGAATACCCCTGTTATCCAGCTGTACCCTGTAATAAACAAAGAAATAACGATGACATAGAATTTTTAGTATCTATGGTCCTTCTTCAGACCATTTCAAAGATAGATTCAATTTTTTTTTAAATAATTTCTTCTCCATTACAACTGTACTAATTTTATACCATGTGTAATAAATAATCTAGGTTACTTCTCTATAAATACAGAAGATAAAAATTGAAACATTTCTTGCCTTCTTTGTATTTTTGCTCAGTGTTTTCTAAATTGTCTTCCAAAATATGTGATCAAAATTTTGATCACCTAAGGCTATCATCAAAGCACTGTACTGGCATTCTTATGTGAACAGCAGGAAAGCCTGTGCATCCTACCACATATGCAAAAGCCCACAATCCAAACCTAAGTATCGGTTCTTATGTCCCCACTGCCTTCCAACCAAAACACATCACAGGTAGCCATGAATTCTGGCACAGAGGCAAAGTGGAGGAGAAAGATTGCACAAATTACGTTATGTTGCATGAGTTAGGAAACTCCCAACTAGCACTTTCCTCTATACCCTAACATCATTATTTTGTTTTGCTGATATAAAGCAACATGCTCATGTGTTTGTAGCCTTATCTAATAGCCCAGTACATTCCCTTACTTTTTAATTCTCAATCCTATAGCAAGGTTTGCCAAGGGTAGCAAAGCCAGGAGGGACAATAATCCCTTACTCATCCATATATCAGTGTTCGCCACATCCCCAGCAATACCTGTATGCCTAACTGCATTTGGTTATCATGTCCTTGCCCTTTAGGTCAGGTAATGGACGTGTGGTTTTGTCCTTGAGGAATCACACTGAAGCCACAGTGAAGAAAACTGGCAACTTCCGACATCCATATGCAGATACAGTGCAGGGTACATTTGTACAGCACCAGCCAAAGAAGGAAAATAGCAGCATCCTTTACACCTAGACATTTTTGTCTCAAAAAAAGTACTTTATCTTGATAGATCTTCATTAATAAATATATCATGGTGTGTTTTATGTCCCAGCATCTCATGCAGAATGTTTAATGGAAAAATCCCTTCACAGGTAAGTAACACTTCAGCCATAGAAAAATACATCCATACAAACAGCCACTGTTGTGGAGTTAGTTCTTGAAGTGATCAAGGAAAGTGTGACCCAAGTGGGACTAATTTGGCCCCTCACATATGGCATATAAACCTATACATAGGAGACCACTAATTTGGGGAAGAGGCCAGCCTCGCATTAATTGTGTCTCTAGGCTACACATTCTTCAGCTGATGCAAGTGAAAAGTACAGATGTGATTTTGGCCCATGGACAGATCCCATATTCTTTTTACTGATGCCACAGAAAAGCTGATCATGAACAAAGTGGCTAATAAAAAAAGCATATAATATAAAAGCTCTCAAGTTTAAACAATTCACTGCTTCACAGCAAAATATCCATACAAATAAAAAAAGAGAGTAATGGTCAAATTTAATTTTCTCTATGTAGCTCTTGCAGCAAAGAAGTTGCCATATTTTGGCTATAAATTTTTCCATAAAAATAGCACCTATTAATATGAATTTTATATCATATTAAAGTACAAAAAAATCATAAAGAATTATATCATAGAATACAATTTTCCTTTGTATTGAGTCTTCCCTGTAAACTATGTCCCCAAATAATTTGCAGAATGAAATCATACTATTTAATTTTATTATTTATATTATTAGTTCATACGACTATCAGGTCACATACCTGGAGTTCTCCATACACCCAGCTGGAATGGGTCATGCAGTCACTTTGTCTAGTCTCAACAGGCTGAGCAGACAGAGGCTGGGCCAGCCTGAGAGCTCAAGAAAACCTTTTTTTCCTTTTATGCCTCCCCTCTCTCTTCCCCTCAACTGCAGCCAAGAATTAGTCACAACTGCCTTTCTTCAGGTGTTATAAGCCAGTCTTAAGCCCTGCTTCCAAAAGGGAGAAGAAGAGAAGTCAAGCTCGAGCACTGCAACCCATTTAAATTCCACTGGCACTTACTATTAACTGCAGAGTTTAATCATTTATTAAGAACAGAGTTGTGGAAAGAGGCTGAGCCTTGAGATCCTGCTGCTGCTGTTGCTGCTAGGTAGGGCACTAACAGGGACACGCTCGGTCTTTGGGGCATTTTGTAAAGTGCTCTGTCGCTCTACTGTGCCTGATTAAAGCAGTCCTGCTGTGATGCCTCTCATGCATTGGCAGAGCCTCCCGGTAGCACATATACATGGAGCTCAGGGACACTCCACACTTTGGAATTATATTCCAGTGCCATTACACCTGCAAGCATGACAGAAGACAGGAAAAGAGATTTCACTCCAATTTCATTTTCTCTTGTTTGTCTGAGAAAGCCACTGTCTCAGCTGCACCACATAGCAAACATTTTGCTATATAGGCAATCCTTAACACGCAACACACAGCACGTCCTTCACCACGAGACAGAGTCAGGCAAGCTGCAAACTGAGATACTACGTCAGAAAATCCCATGTCTGTCCTATCTCTCAGCTTGCTTGTACAGAAGACAAAAGCAAAATACCCACTGCTTTCAGTGCCAGAAGGCATCATGACCAACCTTGAAGGGCTTTCACCTGGCTAGCTGACCCAGTGGTGTTTGGAAAAAGGAGACTTTTTATTTCCTAGAGCTGCAGAGACAGCTGGATGAATTATTTAATTTCTGTACTAAACCATCCTACAGCACTGCTGTGTGCTGCCACACAGCTGCTGCTTTCTCCCCAAACGCCACGGGCAGATGAGAGCAAGATCTTTGGCCAGTGGCCACACAGCAGCGGGGGATCGGGCGCAGGGTTGGCGGTGACACAGCCCTTGCCATCTGCTGAGGGCACCGAGGTTGGCTCACGCCACAGGAGATCAAGGACTTTGCAATGGAAGAATGAGAAAGTGGGGCTGGGGGAGATGTTCTACAGTGGGGCCTGAAATTTTGGGTTATCTTCGAAACTGGCATCTAAAATCCATTGGGTTATGCTGATTCCTCCCTTTTTTAAGCAGCTCTGCTTTAGTGGAGTGGTGTCTGAAAAATGTCTCTGCCAAGCAGAGAGTACAGGCATGAAATGATAATGCCACTACTAAAAAGTAGCTGCCTTACATAAAAGAGAATTATTTTTTAAATCCTCTGCAATCCTGAGCCATTACAATCACATGTTATATAGATGTACACTAATATTGTGATTTTACCAACTGTGCCTCTTTCTCCCTTGCTCCTCATTTGCCTGTCATCTGGAAGAGCTTAGTATAAAATTTTGCAGCCATGTTTGTGATTCGCAACCAATAATTTAACCTTTTTTTTTTTCTTCTCACACTTCTGGCTTACAAAATGATATCACGTAAAGCTTAGCTTCCCTTGGTGATGTGCAGATCTGCCTGAAGCCCTCACCACAAATATTCTAGTGATGGCACAGAGATCATCCCTCAGAAACTGCAGCTTGATTTAAATTCACTCACTGTAGCTCCTCATCTCAGCTGGTGCCCTGCTGTGTTTAATTGGCCCTCTGAAAGTGCATCTTCCTTATGTCTTGATTACTTTGAATAGGAGGTGAGAGAGAAGGAGAGAAGAGAGGGGGAGATCTGCAAGGAGTGAAGGAGGAGGACAGAGGAGTGGCACTAGGCAAGCGTTGCAACAGTGGAGTGAGTGATCACAACGTCATCCTTAGAAAAGTTATAGGGCAGACAGGGTTAAGAAATGTAGCTAAGAATCCAGGCAGTCACTCTTCTTCCTACAAGAAGTGGTTTTAAATTATTTTGGAATAGTTTATTTAGTAAAGTTCATCAAGACTAGTAAATTAAACAATGCCATGTTATGTCCCTAGGACACAAGCTTCATTGTCTATGCTGATGAATTTTAAGAATGGTCCTTGGCACTATTTTGGCCTGAGCTGGGCAGAATTCATCCAAGCAATCCCCTGCTGGGAACTGGCGCAGTTCAGCATTAGCAAAGGCCAGGGCCCATCCCCAACAGGCAGTCTGGATGCAGCCACCTGCTTCAGATGGTAACTGAGTTCAATAGGAAGGACTCAGCTAAAGCAGACCAGGACCTCATGCTCAGAAAAGAGTCCCTGGCACCATTCTCTTCATAGATGTAAGTGATGCAAACGGTAAATCCCATCTTGAATGGCTACTGTACTATTTAGGACTAAAGACATCTTTATAGTTCATCAAGTTCACAGACAGTTATCAGAAAGATCAAATTTACAGTCATAATCTGTTCAAATCTCCTCCAGATTGACATAGAACAAAATTTCACTGCACCCTTTCTGCATAACTGCTGCAGTCAGGAGGCTATTTTGAAGATGATGGGCAGAAATTCCTCCTCCAGAGACATCTGAGGAAAGGTGAGCCCTCTGAAAGCCAGTTCTGGCAATGGTCACTTCCCCAGCGTCACTTCCCTCCTCTGTTTGGACTCTTCATCAAGACCCTTCAGCCTATACATGCTCCTAAAAATCAAGGGCTGGGTCCACATGAGGTACAAATAATACATCCTCCATAGGCTTCTAGTGGGACTACTCTTATGCTTCTACATAGGTATTTAGGTGATCTATAGAGGTTTGGTGGACTCTACCAAAATAAACTCCCAAGTCCAGCAAAAAGTCATATTTCTATCACAAAGTCATGTACTGGCATTATATCTTCATGCTAGAGGGAAAATCACTACTGTTATTAATTTAAGAATGTGTCCTTTCTAAACCGCACTTCAATCGAGTTGTATTTTTTAATAATTAAGCTTTTAAAAGAAAGTCTAATGAGACTAATGGCTATCAAATTACTAGATTTTGAAAATCACTGATTTTCTCATTTGCACTCATACATGGCTGCTAAAATTAATTTATTTCATTTGCATATAGAGATTGCATTTGCTTTGACTTCCAGAATGTTTCTCTCCTGAGTTTCTCATCAAACTTTCAATATTCATTTTCATAAAAAGGCAAGTGATCCTTTAACTCTGCTTATTTGCATAGGAACTGAGACATTATCCTTCATCTAAATAAGCACTCTTTTAATTATATTTTTTGTTTGAATATATTCTGTCCCAGAGTGCTTAGATATTTCAGCTGTGTTCATCACCATGGTATCTGAATACCTCACCAAAATTATAATAGAAAACTCTTACATTAGATTATTGCAGACCTTTTGCATTCTCCTTTTTCCTAGAGAAATGTTCCTCTTTTTCTTTTCTAACACATCAGCTAAGTCATTTTTTCCACACCTTACCAACTTTCCACTTTCTGCCTCACAACTTTCCCTTCTCCTCTGCCTTCCTGGTTGAATGGGAAGGCTGAGCTGTTCATGTATTTGGAAAAGGTTAACATGCCAAATGACTCGTCTTTCCCCTACCCTAAAAAGTAGCACTAAGAAAAATAGAAATTCTTTCCAAAAGGACCTATCCCTAACAGCAGAGGCAGAAATAAAAAAAAGAAATCTAGATAATGATATGTCAATTTAATACTAGTGAAATATGCTGGTGCTAACAATTTGTCCAGAGATATGTCTACTTAGTATCGATAACCAGCTTCTATCAAGATGCATCACAATCAGTACATTTCTCCCTATCATCTCTCTCTCATACCATAGTTCTGATCACCTACTAAACTGTGTGCATGGTTTATTCTCTATTTTTGAAGTATGAGATGATGCCCATCACTTCACAGAGTACACCGGAGCCTTGAACCATGACATAAGCCCTTTTGGGCTTTCTGGGGTGGCACTGCTGAAGTTGGTGCAAGTCATATGCTAGCTTCAAACGAGATACGGCACTGCAAAGTAGCATAGGTCCCAACTTCCAGCATCTTGATACACATTTCATACTTTATTTTTTGCCTTATATCACTGCTCGAAGTTACTCTTCTCAAGCAACAGGTTAACAGTATGTATATACTAGCCAGGAGTACACCTAAACTGGAAATTAGGAGAATCCTTCAAACCATTTAGAGACTTCAGTTCTTAAAAAATACATCCACCTGGAGAACTGGAGGTGAGAAACGGTGGGAAATTTAAGATGAAGTTTTTTTCTGCAGGTGGGGTTTTCTACAGATGACAACATCCAAATGATTGAACCAGTGAGAAAACCTGAAGCATGTTTAATCCAGTAGATGGTCTCCTGCAGGCTTACATCAGAAAAGTATTCAAGTAAAATTTCTATTGGAAAAAGTGCTCTGCAGTAGCATGTAGGCCTGAGAATTATTTCAAATGTGCTGAACCATAGAATCCTGACTATTTTGACTGTCCAAGTGTTCATGTGGTTTTTCAGTTTCCAAATCTTAGTTATTATTCTCTTGCCCTTCATATTAGTTTACCTGCAGCTATGGCAGATTGAATGCACCAGTCTGGTCTCATCACAACAACTAAATAGTTTTTTGCTTCACTGAAAGACTACCTGAGAATCCCTTGCTGTAGGAATTAGCCAAGGAATCATCAAGTATTAGACCACAGAAATCAAATGAGTAGGAATATTTGTTTGGATGCATCATCTCTACTGAGATACTAGATTTGAATGGAACACAAAAAAATAGAACCAAAAATGTGTTTGCCTTGCCAAAGGAGAACATTTTGAAAATTATTCTCTGTCACTGTCTGCACTGTTTTTGAGTATTATTGTCTGTGCTTGCACAGCGATGGAATTGAAGCATGTGAGATCACCTTACCTAAGCTGAACAATAATTAGTGTCAGATGGTCATCTCATTTTGGGTACACAGAGATTAGTTCTTAGAAAACCATGCATGTAAGTGATATGCCACAGAGGCAGACTGTATGGACCATAACAACAGATGCAATTAGGTGCCTGACCACTAGTAGTTTCACTGGCATTTGGTTTGTGTATCATTTAGGAGTTGGGTAACTTCTTAATAGCCATGAGTTCTCTGTAGTCTGCAAGAAACATATTTTGGTATTTGTAGGGAGACTGCAGAGAATATAAATTTGAGTGGCTATTTATTTCTGTACAGAAAAAAAAGGGGGAAAAAAAGTTCAGTCCTATAAATATAAACCCAAAGTCTTGATTCAACCAGACGCATGAACATATGTGTAACCTTAAGCTCAGAATTCTTACTATTGACATTTAGTTTTAGAATATTGCTTAAATCAGGCTTTTAATTACTGATTTTTTCGCACAACTCTCATGTATCCTTACAGTTGTCTGATATGCCCTAAACCAGATTTCCACTAAGTCAGTTAATCTGAATAAAGACATGAAAAAGCTATTGGTATTTTTTTTCAAAGGTTTTGGTTGTACTCTTACTCAAACCTAATTTGAAGGTCTAGCCACAGGAATTTCTGGATGTACATTTGAAGAAGAAAAAGGTGCGGAGGGGTGCAGGGTTTAGTCATTTAGCAGACACAAATATGAAAGCACTGAATTAGGCTACTCCATTAAAGGCCTATGATGATAGTTAAAGGAGCAGAAACACTGTTTGTTGTAGATAATGATTCTATATACTTTATTTACATGGCTAATATTAAAAGGAGAGGACTACTTGTTTACATACATGTATGCACAAGGTAACTCACCCTCAAACTAGGTGATTTTCTGTCCAGTTTGTGAGGACATTCCAAGTGAATGAGGGCTGACAGCACTCACTGCTCATTTGATGAGCAATGCTGATTATTATAGCTAGCAGAAAATATTTTAATTTTTGTGTGTACACAGTATGGTACACTAAAATGTATGCAGCTGTCATTTCTAAATAATAATGCCTCAGATAGGTTTAATGAAGTAAATCATTGGTCTGTACAGTCTCTACAGGCAAAAAAAAAGGATGCAGAAAAATGGAAGAAACCCTGCTTTTTCATACCAGAATCCTAAACAGAATTTCATCATGTGCTGGTATCCTAAAGCCAAACAAATTTGGGAAGTAAAGCGATTTTTATCCAACTTGCAGTCAAAGTCTAAATACTGCAGATTGATCCCTTTTCTTCAAGAACAGCAATATTGTCAAGAAAGCAACCTGAGGACTTTCTGCTTAAAAAGAGGTGGCTATTCTGGGGCTTTTCTGTTGTTTGGTTTTGAGAATGATAATAATTTCTTGCCTTGAAATTGCTCCTTTTTGGAAAGGAAACTTACATTCTGAGTATGTTCATTAGAAGCTCTTGGAGAACAAAATGCAAAGCTAAATAAAGCATGAATATCACCCAGAAATTGCTCTGAGGATGTACTGTGAGCCATAGATTTTAAACAGGCTTTGCTGGTTTGAGTGCAACCTTTGTTTAGTGGCTTGTTTGAGGTTTTTTCAAGTGAAATTACATGAAGGTATGTCGTGGAGTATTGAAGCAAGACATTTTAATGGATAGCTCACTGTATTGGTCATTGTGGTCATCAAAATTTTTGTATAGACTAAGATTCTGAGATGAAGAAATCACCAAAAATGCATAATCTGTCACTGTATGATGAAGAAAGTGTTTTTTGAGTTCATTCATCTGGTAATATACTCTGCAGTAATAATAATAATATTTAACACGTCTGGGTCATTCCATTACCAAAGTGCAGGCATTATGGACTGTAAATTGTGGCTCTAAGGCACTGGCTCAGCTAAGAGAAAAAGTAATGGTCCGGTGTTCCTGCAGGAGCTCATTAGGGTGATGTGCCTAAAGGCATCACCGAGGACAGAAGCACAAACCCAGAACTGAAGGATTTTGCAAACTGTACTGTGTACTCCCCCTGGCCACTCTCTACTTTGTCATTATTGTATCCAGTGCATGAAGGAAGGAGATTTCTAGCACAGGCAGTGTCATTAAGGGCCCTGGTTCAGTGGTGCTCAGAGACTGAAGTAGACTTTTATTGTAGTTGAAGGGAAGAGGAAGTGCAGACATCTTGAAAAGGTGCAGAGAGAGCTAGAACAAAGCTTGCTTTTTCTTCTCTTTAAGACCTCAAAAACAGTATAAAGGGTTTCAAAATTTTAAAATATAAACTAGTTGTTTTTTTTTAATTTGAAGTGAAAATTTAGGAGAAATCTGTTGTAGATCACTTATGTTTGATTTTTCCTAAATAAAAATGTTTTGTTGCTATTAAAATCAAAAAACAGTTGCATTCTTTCAAATATTTTTAGGTGAGGAAAAGATTTATTTTAGATGCAAGAGAAAACTCATATTCTGAAAATGTTGAACCAGGCCTAAGAATTAAGGGTCACTTTCACAGGTACAGAGACAAAGGCTCTGCCTGTGTCCCCACAGTTGAGGAAAAATATAAGAAAAACTTCCTGTTCCCTGTAGTCATCATTACTTACTCCAGTCTTGACTAATGATCTAATTGCTAATTAAGACTCTGCAGCTATCAAAAGATACTCAGGGTCCCACAAACAGGTTTTTCTAATAATGAAACATTAAGCAAAGTGAGACATTTAATCTATTGTAAATTAAATCAATGCCACTGCTGCTATGGACTCAAAAACTGGTTTTGATCTTTCTTCCATTCCTAGAAGTGTGTTCTGTTTTATAGGCAAGCTCATGGCTCATGTAGTATGTTTGCTCTCGTTCATAATAAAACAGTGCAGTTCTCTGCCCATGGGCCTGAATGTAATTTCCTGTGTGGGATCTTCCATGTTAGAGCAGGTTCTGTGCCTGTTCTTGGGACACCAGAAAGATCAAGTTACATCTTAATCAATAAATAAATAAGGAAATAAAACCCTTACTTCTCGTAACTCTCAGCATAAAATGACTCAGTGTTTAGATTCCTCTGCTCTACACACCAGATGAAGAGAGGTCATGTTTCAGAAAAGGAACTATGAAAAGCTGTCTTTTGATGGGAGCTTCTGCAAATATTTCTGTGGGACATGCTGAGAAGGATGTGTATTAAAGCCTTCTTCTGAGGTTCTGTGTTCTGGGCTGGGACCTGGGAAACCTGGCCACAGTTCTCTCTTCTCTATGTGGGAATTACACTGGGCCTCAGCTGCATAATTAATCTCTCAAAATAGGACTTGATTACCTGAACACAGGAAGCTAGTGGCACTTTATGAGTTTAAAAGTATCTTAAAGCCATAGCTTTAGCCATAGCCATAGCTACAGAAGGATGTAGGTCTCCCACAAATTCTTCATCTCATCTGTGACCCCCAAAGATTCCTGGAATGGCAAGAGGTGTCTCAAAAAGCAGTGAGCACCTACACCTTGGCAACTAAATCCCACCTTCCATGCTCAGTTCATTCTCCCAAAGATAGACATGTAGTGCTAACAACCTGGTCTTCTGTCACTACTGCTGTAACTCCAAAAAGATGGAGCTCTGTTTGAGGTCCTGCATTGTATCTGCTATGTCCATATGGATGTTTTGCATATCCTAGAGCATCTCCAGCGGCAGTGGGTGCCTTTGGTTGAAATACAGACTACAAACTTCCAGGTGGGATTCTACTCAAGGGTAGGACACCTAATAAAGGTAGATGTCTGCTGGAGGTGTCTAAGCTGCCTTTGTCATCATCGGAGAACCTCTTAATACAGGCAGCAGAGTAATTCACTGTACTCTATAGGAGGAAGTTAGTAGCTGGTCATCTAAATTGCTTTAGGTTTCTCTGGCCGCACTACCTTTCCATTGATTGTCATTGGAGTTTAGGCCCTTCCAGCACAAGTAGACACCTCAGTCTAGACAACTAGATATCTTAAGATGAAGTCAAAATCCTCTGCTGACAGTTGAAAGCTCTAAACATGAAGCCATAGGCTGCTCTCATTCTTGGGGTAAACCAGTATTGGGGTAAGTTTTAATCCCTCCTTTAACAGCTGGCCCATTTCACAGAGGATAAATAAGAAATTGTACAACTGAGAGATAAAGAAGAGATTTGTACTCAAGCTCAATGAGCAGTTCAGGAGGCTCTTGAGGTAAATAAGGATCATATATTCCTGCCTAAAAGGAAAAAACATTGTCAGGGTTTCTTATTTTCTAGAAATGTAGATCAGTCTGCCACAGTTAAATGAATGGTGAAGCAAGAAAATTACAACAGAGGGATCAGAAACATTAAAATTAGGCAAGCAATACAAAATATGTTAAGTACTCACTTCTACAAATAATCAGGACCTGTTAATTGTCCCTGTTGTTTTTTAAATTGTGTTTCTTTCTGAAGAAGTAATCCAATTTTAATTGGACAACTTTCTGGGTGGTGGTTCTGTTTGTTTATTTGTTTTAAGTTAGGCTACAGATCCTTGTCAGCTGCTCTAAGGAGCAAAAGAGAAATGTTGCCTGCTTAACATCTGCTGTCAGATTATGTTGCCTCTGCTATCAGAAATGAATGCAGAAGACCAATTCAAGTTCCTGTCAGCTGTGATGCCTTTTGGACATGTTTCAATCAAGCAGCAGGCTTTTCTTTATACTTAAAGAATCATTAGAACAGCTAAAGTCTTAGGGAAAACACATTTTGATTGCAATTGTAAACTAATGTCTAATTCATTTAAATTACCATGTATTAAGTAAATATTTGAACTACTTTGAGATCCATCACACATAATTGTAGCTCTATCTTGAGTTTAAATATTTTTCCCTCCTCCAAATTCTAATCAATAGAAAGCAAAACATCCTTTAGAATTAATGCTACAGCAAGCCGATACATTGGTGTCTATGCCCACAAATTCTCACTAATGGTTATCTGTTATTTTGCGTATTAACTATTGATGGTTCCCACATCTCACAGCAAATTTGGTAAAAGTTAATGATAAGCCTGAACATACCTCAGGTGATTCATTTCAATCTGATGGGTCAGGTAAGCTCAGATTGTGCTGACCCAATATCCAGGCAAGTCTTTAAGGTGCCCCTGGGCCCCCTGTGAATGGCATAGGGAGTTGTAATGTGACTCAATCTGAATTCTCTTCATGTCAAAAAACTGTCACCACAATATGAAATCCCTCATGGTGGTGAGTAGGGATGAATCAAGCTGGATGTTAGAGAAAGGGCTGTATAGGCTCCTGTGTGAATCACCTTTTTCATATCCAAGAACTCATCAACAACTGCAGTTCTCTCATTTTCCACACAGAAAGAAACAAAATGTTGTGACACTTATTCTAGCAATGTAATTACATTTGGTGTTCTCCCAAAGCCTCTATTCCTAGAGCCAAGTGATTAGCCAAGTATCTCAGTTTTCAGTCTCTTACACAGAGACTTTCAGGAGAAAACTTGCAAATGTTGTAATATGTTACCCCTACAGGCTCATAAACCAAAGGCAAGTAAAAGTAGTTAATAATGCTTCCTGATTTCTAAAACTCACTATTTTAAGCCAGTCACATGTCTTCAGATGGTCTGTCTCATGACATGGTTTCAGCTATACTGGTTTCAGCTCTCACATTGATGTTAGTATCTACTTCCCACATCTACAAATTGAACCCTCTTGCTGTGGGATTTTCTGGGCTAAAAATCTGTAGTGCTGCCTCATTCAAAATCAATTAATCTGTTAAATCTGAAGTAGTCAACTGAAGTTGGTTTCTGGTTGAGTAGTGTCCAGCTGAACCCATCACAACAGTGTTGACATGTTATTTTCTTTTTAACTAACATCCAAAGTTTTCATCAGACTGGATGTGTCAGCCCTAGTCTACATGGTTTACAAGGAAAAAATGAAGGAAAAGGAGTTGTATAGGCTGGAAAGGAAGGTAAGTAGCCTCAAAACACCTGTGTTTTGATACACAGAAAAGCAGCTGCAAAGAGGAAAGGAGTATTCTCTGCGTTTAAGGGCAGAAAAGAAAAAAAGTATAATGAGTTTAAATTATAGTGCAAAGAAGTAAGAAACAGTGATCCTGGTGTAATAGATTGTCTGGGAATGCTGTGAGGCACCTTTAGGAACAGGCTACCCTAATAACTCACAGAAGTAAAACAGACATTGGTAATTTAGGGCTGGAAGGCTGGAGTACATGATTTCCTGAGGTCCTTTCAGCCCCATTTCTCCATGATTTTGTGCACGGGCTCTCTGTGAATGGCATGCCTGGTAAGTGGAACATGTCCCGTGTACATTGGACTAATGGAGTAAGTGTTAAGGGTGCATGCAAGGGTTGTGCTGGTTGAGCAACCATCGAATATGAGAATTCTACTCTGCAAGCCTAAACTGAGAATTCTGCAGCTAATAACAATAATATTCTAAACTAAATAAAAAGTCCAGACCTTCCTCAGAACTGAGGCACCTCGAGGTCTCAGACAGCAGAGGCTTTTCCCCCATGTGTGGGAAGAAGGATGTGGTAGAGGAGGGCAGTGGGCCATCTCCACACTTGGCAGTGTAGTTTAGGGGAGAAAGCATAAGGATGCTGTCATGAGTGTATTTCAGGAGCAGGTGGGTGCTGACGGGACATTAGGGGTCCCTGACTGGCAGCAGCGGGCTCTGTGAGGTCTGGATGCTGCTCTGCCCTGTTTTCCCCTCCAGCTCCTGGCTACTCTGAGCAGGGACTGTGCTGGGCATGGAGCTGCACAACTCATGTAGGGCTGCACTGGCTGAAGAGGGGTCCCCAACTTCAGTGGCCTCAGGCTCACAGGTTTTATTTGGTTGGGTCACTTATTTTTGTTTAGTCTCATCAACTTCACTTAGATCTTAAAAATTACGGACCTAAATCTACATCGCTGCCCCACAGACATTAAGTGCTCAAACCCACAGTCTGTTCAGCTCATTACAAAAACCTAACACTGACATTATATATCCTTTATTGTTTTTTTCTTTTTCTAACCACTGTCTGTCCTTAAATTGTGATGACTAAAACAGAAGCTCTCTTTCCAGGATAACAAGGAAACATCTAGAATATCCCCCACAGAAATAAAGAATTTCTCCACTAATTTCTTCAAGAAGATGGACAGAACAGCAAAGCGAAGAGGACTTCTTTTTCTGGTGTGGGAGCACTTTCCTTTTCTGAGACCCATAATCCAGGAAACCTTCCACTTGCTTCACATTTTGAGAAGGCACATTACCATGTCCTCGGCTCAGATTACCGGCTCCAAGGTCCTGCTGCAGCAGTGTGGCAGGGTAGTTCATAGCAAGAAGCCAAAACAAACTTCTAAGACAAACTCATTTGTAACTTTAACAACGAAGAATCACTCCTCAATAACATTAAAAACAAAATCTGCGCCAGCGAGTGGAAAAGGACAGCATAAATACTGTACATACTGGAGAACTACGTCTCTGCCCTGCTGACTCACAGCTTAAACACAGTACAAGTCAGGTCACATTACTGCAGTGATAAATCTGATCTGTATCTACAGGAGAAGACTCCTGAGCCAGTCCTTTGCTGAATACTGAGGAAATCATTGCCATATGTGAACATTTTTTAGTGGTGCCTTCTGACAAAATACATATTTTCCATTCTTTATTGAGCTGTTTATCTAGACTAGAATTATGATAAACTTTTCAAATGGTTCATTTTCCCAAGATTCATATGGAACAAATTAAAAGTAAGTTACCATAACAAAAATTACTTAGCGGTGGAGCTATGAGATTGCCCTGTCCTCCTCCTCTCAGCTGAGCTCCACGGCCAGACAGATGCAAACAGCTCCATTTGTGGCTTCCTGGCATTCACCTGCATGTGCCAGAGGGGCAGCCCCACTCCTCCATGAGGATGGACAAGGCCACGCACTGCCATTGAGAGGCCTCAAACCACCACTGTAGTGTGGTGAATCCAGCAGGATCCCATATATTCACTTTTTCCATTCCTTTTAAGGTCATTTACTCCTCAGTGGATGAGGGAATCTGGATCTGCCTCCTAAAAAAGACACTGAAGGATGAAGACAGGCATTTGCTTTGTATCTACATGCCTATATCATGTAGATACAAAGTTGGGGTACTTGAGTACAAGGACTAGACATAATCTAATTGACTTTTAAGAAAATTTTTGGCTAAATAACATGTGGATGTAGACATACACAGCAGATCCATTTGTGCTTCAACTTGGTGTCTGTCCTTTCATTCCAGCTAAGGCTGCCTGACATTTCTTATTGTATAACCATGTTTTTGTTTGCAGCTCAGAGAAACTTTCTGAGACTTCACACTTGTCAACATTCATGCTACCTTGTTTTTTAAAAATTGCCAAGATCTTTTCAGAAACAAAAAGCAGGATTAAAAAGAAAAACAGCTGCTAAACAACATATAAAAAAATGTAATTGCAAAGCTTTGGAATGTGGAGGAAGAGTGGGGCTTTTGTTAAGGATAAACCTTATTTATTCATTTTTACTTCCTGCCAAATACATCCTCATCCTAAAAAAGTACAAGTCTTTGACAAGTAGTACTTTACACATACTTCATAAAGACTCAACACAGTTTAATAGCTGAAATCCCCAGGCAGTCTGTCTTCTCTGAGCATGTCCCAGCTCCTTACAAGCTCTCTATGTGGCTGAATCATACGTGCTTCACAGCCATGGGAAAAAGAAAGCTTAAAAAAAATATTCTGCAGCATAGGGCTACAGGAACAAAATCAATTTTCTTCTCTAATGGCTGTCCCCATATGTCCTGCGCTGGAGCAGCCCTGAGCACTGGATGTTGCACCACGGAGCTGGTCACTCTTGCACTGAGTCCACCCACTGCTGAAACTGAGTGTTACAGAGAAGGGAGCTGGCGAGGAAAAGGAATTATGTAGGAAAAGGTGGAGTTTTCTGAAGGAGAAGACTAGATCTAGATGTCATCAAAGAATAGGAATTGGGACTAAAACAGAGGAAGGACCCAGTCAACTGGGAAACCTGGAAGAAGAATAGGGGGTAGAGCCTGAGAACAGCAAGATGTGTCATATGTCCAAGCAGTGGGCATGGCCATGCTGAGGGAAGAGGTGGGACTGTGTGATGCTAAAAAAATTGTGCTTGGGAGTGCACAAGGGATGAGACAAGGAACCCATGGATAAAGACTGAGTGCTAGGGCAGAGGAACAAAGCTGGAAGGAAGATGTTTGAGGGCTGGCCAAAACCGACTAAAGATTTGGTGAAGGAAAAGGAGTTTTGGGTAAGAGTGAGAATGGGATAAAAATCCCTAAATGGGGCAAATCTGGACTTTGCAAGATTTCTGTGGTGGTTAGTGAAGAGCTTGGCATAGGACCGGTGTGGCACTGGAATAGGACTGGAACAAAAACCAGCAGCCCAAAAGTTCAGCAGAAAAGCTGAGAAGATGAACACACCCCTCCTCAGAGCTGCAGACTAAGCCCAAAATCTTTCACCTCAGTCCTTTCCCTGACTACACATCCCATGCCCTGGCAGTGTACATGCGGCGATCTGCAGCACCCCCACTCTGTCAGGCTCTGCTGGCTGCAGCACTGCTGATGTGCAGTGTGGTATCTGCATGAGACAGTGCTAGGAAATTGCCAAGAGGACGAGGTCAGCTCCAAACTCTTTACTGTGAACAAAATCTTAGATTATTTAGTTCTTCAAACTAGGGAACACATCACAAGTTTAGTGAGCCAGATGGTCCTCCATTAGTTGTAATGCACGGTCTGTGTCTGATCCCCACATCTCCTAGGACACTTCAGTTCAATCATGAGTTATTTTCAGAGCTTTGGAGGTGTCTAAGAGACTGTGAGGATATTGTTAAGGTTGTGACTCAGTTCATCCTGAATGGGGGGACTCTTGTCCCTAGTACACTTGTCAGAGCAAAGACAAAGCAGGAGGGCCAGAAAGCTCTCGGTTGTAACAGGGTGATCCATGAAGGAACTGAAATCCATATCTGGACAACAGGAAGATCAGAGTGTAATCTCCACTTGTTCATGACTGGAATTAACAAACCTGGTTTAAATTATTTGCACAGCTCCTCATATGATCTTTGTGAGATCTCTTCAGAGACAGGGATGAAATCCAGTTCTCCTGAGTGACATCTATTCTACTTCAGCCACCAGACAGCCTGTTTTCTCCCTGCTGTCCCCTACCTCATTCATTTCTCTTCTTCCAACTTGTGCAACAAATGAGTCAGGGAACTTAACAGACAACAGATGCTTTCACAGCATAATTCTGATTCATCCCCTGGCAGAGTGGGACAAATTATATGTGATTATTTAATTCAAGACTGTAAACTAAGAAAATGAATGAAAAATCACAGACAGCATTAATTCTGGTATTTTGTTAATTTTTATATTTTTGCATCTGCAAACCCAGAAATGTTCTTTTAAGAGTTGTTAGATGTTGGGTGGGGTTTTTTTTTGTTTATTTTGTTTTCTGGTACAAAGTCTGTAAAACAATCTGTGTATGTTCTGTGCTTAGACTGCACAACATAGAATCAGCTTTACAATCTCCGGGCAACAAGATCACAGAGATTCACTTTGATTTATCTTTTCTGATTTATGATAGTAAAAAAGCTGAAACTATTAATTTACTGCAGTCCTCTACAAGAAGACAGTAATATCCAAACAAAAAGATACCAAAAAGACCTAGATTATCTGTAATTTGCACTTTTATATGTAGGTCATCTGCTTGTACTGGCTCTGTATATACAATTACATCTTTTTCTGATGTGAGCATTTACAGAAGTCCTAATGCTTGAGGACTTTGTAGATCTTTAGTCTGGCCTGGTGGCAAATGTGATGCATGAGTTATGGAACAGATCCGACTCCACAAATGTTCAAAAGAGTGTAGGTTTGTTATGCAAAGCATACACAAACACGCACACACAAAGGTTAAAATGTCTCAAATGAGTCACATGTTTTCATTATCCATTACACTGGGCTGCAAACAGTTGCCTTGGAAGATACTAATGCAATAGATTCCCAGCAGAAAAGTTCCCTGCAAAGGAGGTAAAACAAAGTTCTCTGCAGAGTACATCACACTAAAGCTCTCTCTGCCATGCCAGAATTCACAGAACTAGCACATCCAGATCAGATGAGTATTCAGTTGCATGTTCCTCTAATCCTCGTTTGTTCTCATTTGTTGTTATGTGATGGGAAGTCTTCATTCTCATTATCTGCTCTTCCACACTCACAACTCACTCCAGAGAGATGCAGAGGACCTGGATAGCAATAGAAAGAAACCTCAGCAGATGTGTCTGTCCTGACTACAGATATACTCACAGAATCACAGAATCACAGAACG
>NW_010177846.1:39372-40583 GCF_000695765.1 Mesitornis unicolor | reverse complement strand
TCAGACCTGATGTGGCATCTCAGACCTTTCAGACTTTGTGGTAACTGCTGAGGGTTGGAAGGAGGTGAATTTAACGTGAGCTCATGTGTGGTTTGCAGCTCTTGCTGCTGCTCCAGAGCGCTGAACACATCAAGGGTGAGAAGGGCCAGGCTGCCCAGGAGGAGAAGGCAAGGGAGTTACAGCAGATGGCTGCAGATCTTGGGCCCACAGTGGTTGATTTCCTTGCTTTCAGCTCCCTACAGACTTGCAATTTTATCTGCAACTGGAAATTGAAAGAGGCTTTGTGTTACAGTTAGTCACTGGGTCTAAAGTATAGCTGAGAAATGTTTTGAGCTTCCAAAATAAATACTTCCTACTAGTATCGGTCTGCTCTTTTCTGAAGGGCCTTGTAATAGCAGGTGCTTTTCAAATAGGAAGCCGGGGAAGGAAGCTGCTTTTCTAATGGAGCATTTAACTGCATACTGCCTCTTTTAACTGTCTTGTTGTAAGCAGTTTTAAGGCAAAAAATAATGGCAGCCCTGAGTCCGTCCTTCTTTGCCTCACTTTCTCTCTGCTTCAGGACCCTGTCTCTTGCTCTGCTCTGCAGTGTGTTAAGGCAGAATTTTTTCGTGATGCTTTGGTGGTTCTGTGGTGGTTTAGTGTTTTGGTGGTTTAACAGCCTCTTGGGCAAAACGGTAATGAAATTGAGTAAGTGGGTGTTATCTTAGGACAGGAGAATACCGACTAATTGGACATCTGAAGGAGGGCCCGAGGTGAGGATCTGTGCTGCTGAAGCTGGGCCTGGGTGTTACCGGGAAGCAGACGGAGGGCAGGGGAGAGCATCCAGGGTGCCTGCCTGGCCCTGGGCTGCCTTCAGGGGAGGCCCTCTCCTTGTCCCACCAGGTCAGGGAGACGGAGTCTGCAACCAGACACAAACTGGGTGTTTCCAATGCCTGCCCCCACCTCGATTTCCTGCTTTAGGTTCTCCATCTCAGCTATTAGGAAATAAACATTTCTATCTTAACGGATCTATTTGCAATTGAAATAAAAAGGGGCCCATTTTCGCTGTTTCCTTGTTGCTGTTACTAAGGCTTTCGCATTGGTTCCAGCTCAGCATTCATTCCCTTTGAGAGCATGCCTTGGATTGCATTAACATTTTTTTTGACGTTTGACAAAAGCCTCGTTTAAACAAATTAGATGTGCATCAGAGTAATAAATAAAAAAACCCATCA
>NW_010177846.1:15513-39341 GCF_000695765.1 Mesitornis unicolor | reverse complement strand
GCTGTGCCGTTCTCTGGAGGATGGTGTCTCATTTGTGTATTTTCCACTACCCGTCTCTAAATTTTGCACGGGTGATATCAAGTTAGGGAAAGTGGACTTAGTATTACATATGGTATAGTCAGGGAAAAAAAGGCTCTGTTTTGACAACCAGCATAGCAATCTCAGAGACATGACTCGAGTTCTAAAAAATGTTTTCAGAAATGTGTTGCATAAACAAGTCATAATTTCCCTTGTGGAGAGGGGAAATGTTTTTCTAGATGTACTTGTGGAGAAACACACTGGACCCATTTTTCTGTCAAGAACTGAAAAAGCACCTCAATGATTGTGTGATGCCAGAGCACAGATTTTGGTTGACAAGCAAGAGACTTGGTCAAGTCAAGTTTTAAGTGATTGAACTTTGATACTGCGTGTTTTTGCCTCTGCATGCTGTAACTGCACCCAGATAGTAGAAGGCAGCGTTGAGAAAGCATCCTTCATCACACCATCACTCGCTTTACAGCCCTGTCTGGCACCACTTGCTTGCAGGTTACTTTTTTTTGATGACCAGGCGAGCAGAAGACTCTCGTTTTGCAAGCTGAGTTGCTGGATCACACCCATGTAACCGTATTGACTTCATCGTGGCTGCATGGGTGTGATGGGGTTAGGGTTTGCCTCTGTCTGTATTAATCACTCTTACAGCATGCAACCACCGAGGTGAGAAATTGAGAATAAACCCTGTAGATGGATGGCTAAATCAAGCTGAGTTGCTGGATCACACCCATGTAACCGTATTGACTTCATCGTGGCTGCATGGGTGTGATGGGGTTAGGGTTTGCCTCTGTATTAATCACTCTTACGGCATGCAACCACTGAGCTGAGAAATTGAGAATAAACCCTGTAGATGGATGGCTAAATGGTGTACTGGGGAAGAGCAGACTTGGCTTTTATGGGGGAAATCATGCTCACATTTACTGCGGTTCTTTAGGGAGAGAACAAGGGAAACGTGTTTATGGTGATGACTGAAAGATCTGCCTTCGCTGGAGACTCAAGGGAGGTCATCTTGTGTACGTTATTTCCTACTATTTAAAAAGTTATGTATAGGGATAAATAGTTAATTTTTTCCCCTTTGAAAAAACCCAGCAGCAAATCTTGGAGGAGTCTGTGCTGCAGCCTCTTCTGGTTAAGATACTGAAAAGTGCCCTGGAAAAGGGGATGAAAGAGGGTGACAATTTACTGTGTGTTGAAGGTAGTAAAAAAAACTGGAGCTGGTTGTGCAGGGTTGCAGAAAAAGCTTGCGGTGGTTTGCAGTTGATGTATTGACAGATGTAACTTGAAGTGCATGGGTGCAAAGAGTCGCATGGGGAGAGGGCAGTGCTAACTCAGGTATCGCTGCTCTGAAGGAGCTGTAAGTCTCGGTAAAGATCTTGGCATCTGCAGGAGCTTTGTGGAAACACTGACTGAAGTGCTCTGCAGGGCTCAAAGCAAAGAGTGTTAAGGACAGAAAACAGAGCAAGCTGTCATGCCCCCATTAAAGGGGCGTAGCGTACACATCTCTGAAGGCTCTGGGGGGTGCTTGTAGTCTTGACACATCTGGAAATAAACACAGGAGAACAAAAAGGTGCATTGGAAAGGCAGCACATTTTGGTCCAGCCAGTTGAGCAGAGCAGAATGGTACAGCCTGGGAAGGGGAAGGCAGGAGGGGTCATCCTGGAAGAGGAGGGGCGTAAAGATGGACTCGGTTTTGATTATCCCTTCTTACACGTGAATTAAGAAGCGTCTTGTGAAACTAGGAAGAGGCAGATTAAAAACCAGCCCACTCAATTTTTCTTTTGTTGTAATCCAAAAGATAATTGAGCTGTGAGTCCCTGGAGGACCTCGGGAGGGTCAGTCCTGAGCAGAGACGCACAGTGTGAAGGGCTGTATTGTGTGAAGAGGCTGCTTTTCACTGACCTGTGCGTTGAGCTGGGTTAGGAGAGCGGAGGGGCAGGGCCAAGGTGTGTGGGACCACCTTGTGCGTTCTTGCCTGCTGCTTACCTGTCCCGGAGGAGGAAGGCAGATGGGTTTTTAATCTAGGTTTTAGTGTTTGCCACCATGAAGAGTTTGTGTTTCTGTCACCATTTTCTTAAGCATGACTTGATAGCCCTTTACCTCCTTCCTCCTATGCCTCTTTGTTGTTGTTTTCCTTCCAGGCTCGCTGTGGCTTTGCATGCTCACTGCTATTTACATCCCATTCTGCTGCTTAGGGTTTGGGGCTGCTCAAATGTTTCCTCTGTGTAATCTCTTCTGTGGAATCCCAGTGGTGGAAATCCTGAGTTGGCTGAGGTATTTACTGCATGGCGGGTTTTCATTGAGTACTGTTGCTGGTTTTACCTATAAAAGAACCATTTTCTTATCTTCCAACTAGTCACTAAGTTCCTCTTGTTTATTTTTTGCTTCGTTTGAGTTACAGCCATTCTCCTCTATCTGAAAACTAAAAGTCTTTGCAGCCTTCCAAGCAATGTGTCTCAGTCGTCTTTTTGCATTCCTGTTGTGACTTTTTATTTGGCAAGCCAGCAAGAAGAATCTTTTCCTCTATTAATTTAGACTGCTCGTCTTGTTTTCCTCCACTGCATTTTTTTTTTCAAATTTGTATTTTGACATTTATTTTTCTTTTGCCAGCTGTTTAAGCTGTCCCTCTTCATCTTGGATGCATTGTTGGAAGATTTCTCATTCACATTCAGATTTGAATAAGAAAGGTCAGCTCCTTGTTTGTGCCTGCAGTCAGGAAAGACAGGAGAGGCTGTGATTTTTGGCGTGTTTCATTTTGGGTACTTTAGATGTCTTCGGACCTGCATTTAGTCCTGTATTTTCACCACTGGTATTCAGCAGATTGTAAGAAGCTCATCACTCCCTTGATGCCTTGAACGTGGCTCGTTATAGGTCAAAATCTTACCACCATATTTTGAGTTTGTTACATTTGGGGTAATCTTTCCTTCCCTTGACACAGGAGATGGTGTAAAACAGACCTCACCTTTGACACTGACCTGCTTGCTACGGAGACCCAACTAAATAAGACGTTTACCAAACATTTCATCTCCAGTGGCTTCTTTTTCTTCCTGGAGTGGAGTACTACTACTGTGATTACTTGTTTCGCTGCATTCTCTGAGGCTTTGGTGCTCACAATACTGTGCATTGCCTGAGAAAAAAGGCATTTCATCGCAGGGCACAGATGTAACTTGAGGTGTCAGGACAGCCCAGAGCCCTAGAACATGAGCAGTGCTGCTTTCTTGCCCTCCTCCTCTTGCAAGAATATGAAGCAATACAGTAGATTTTAGCCATGTGTGTTTGATGGGATTGCTGTAGTTGACATCATTGTAGAAACAGTTCAAGCCAAGGACGTGTTTTATTCCTCTCTGCTGAACGTGAGAGCAGCCGTATCTCTGGGCTTGCCCAGTGCACATCCTTGGTGAAGAAGAGGCTGTCTTCAGCGTCCCTGGGAGGGGCGAGGGGCAGTGGCTGGGACGGATGGGTTAGCACAGGCTGGGTGGGATGGATGGGGTGGCACAGCCAGCTTAGCTTGGTGGAGCTTGGCTGGTTCGCATGAATCCACTTTGGCAGGGATGGGTTTTTTTTGTAGTGCTTAGTGAGAGTCTTTTTTGTGTACATTTAATTTAAAAAAATTAGGAGACTAAAAAAAAAATAGAAAAAAAGCTGTTAAGTTATCCTTCATTTCAAAGTCATCATTTACTTTCCAAATTTTACTAGGATGGGGTACAGCTTTACTGCAATGATGCTTCCATTTTCTCTTCATCCTTTTTTCATATTCCTTTCAACTTCTTGTCATCATCACCCCCTGTAAACGGGGCCAGCCAGAACCAGTGTTTTTCAGTGTCCCATTTCTCCGAGGGCTGCTGCTGAGTATTAAGGAGCGTGCATGTTATTGGAGTTAAGTTGTAATCCTGATCGTCCTCCCTCAGAACATCCCTCTTGGAAGTGCACTTCTCTTCTCCGATGGCAGAGCTGCCTCAAGAAAACACAGTGGTTTTATCTTTGGGATTCTAGTTTTTCTTAAATGAACTGTGACCCACTGTGAAAACACAGGGCATGTGGAGTTTTCCTTGTTGATGATGGCATTTATTTCAGCTGCAAGCTCTTTATAAGGGAAAATATCTTCTCTGAATGTGTTTGGTTTGGGGTTCTCTGGGGTGGGAGGGGGTTTAAGGTAACTAGTCTTGGTTGGAGCTATGTTATGTTAAGGACAAAACAAGTGTTTTGGTGGTGTTAGATGTGAAACTTCAAGCATGAAACAGGTTTGGAGAGTATTCTTGAAATCTTTACACATCATCTCACTCCTGTTGTAGGAAGCATTGGACTTTTTCCAGCTGTGGGATCTAAGAAGATAATGTCTTTGAAATCACCTGAAATCACCTTGTGCTCAGTGAGGTTAAGTCTAGCCATAGGTGTAAGGCAGGTGGGGGACTGGTGGGAATATTAGCAGCACTAAAATACCTCTTAATTAAAAAATTCAAGACCAAACCAAAGTGCTGTGGTGATAGAGAAGTGGTCTTAAATTCCTACAACCAGATGCGTGTTCTGGGAAGGGCTGACTCGTTGCCTGTTAACGTTGTGTAGCTCTTTCCATCCCTGGTCCTCCTTTTGTTTCCATGGCAGCGCAAAGGATAACGCTGTTGCAGCTGCCAGTTGCTGTTGGAAGATAGATTTTGGGTTTGACTTAAATATCTACTTAATATGGTTCTCAGTTACATGGCATGGTTTTTCAGATGTCAAATATCCACGCAGCTCTAATGAGTTTCGCCTGAGATGCCTGATGCCTTAAAGAAGCTGAGCGTAGACCAGTTTTCTGTCTTGCTGCCAGTGATAAATCTGACCAATATCAAACATTTATGTTGGAACTGGAAGAGCTTTGGGGATTTCATTCTTTCTGACAACATTGGGAGGAAGGGGGGGGAGTCTTTTAAACTGAGAGCTCACAAAAATCCCTCTTGTTTTCAGATTGTAATTGAGTTGCGTTATGGCAATTTTCTGCGATGTGTGTATTAATTCTGTTAACAAAGTGTAAATAAGATGTCGTGCGTGCTGGGATGCGACTTCCCAGCACTCTCACCAGAGCCTGGCTGGAGTTCCCAGCCGAAGCTGTGCAGAGAGGGGCTGGGAGGGGACAGGGCCACGCTGGATTTCTGCCCTTGGGTTAAACTGTGTAAGAAGAAGAAATGACATTTCTGCGACTTGGGAAGGGAAAAAGAGGACTGCTTGGAGTTATGTGGTTGCAGCAGTGGTTTCTAATTGGCATACAGGGAAAAGCTGTATAATGTAGATTTTTATCAAACTGAGTGTGTAGAGAGCAAGAAACTTTATTTTATTCTAATACGGATGGTTTTCTATAAGTTTAATTCGGCTTTGCTTTGTAGTTTGTAATTGTGTACAGAATTGAACATATAACCAGAGAGGATACGTACCAAAAGCTGAGTCATTTTATTTTCAAACAGGTATAAGATGAATGAGCAAATGGCTATAGGAAAAGGACCTCTTGGAATGTGGCACACTCTCCCAAATAATATTCTATGCAAAGCTTAAAAATGAGCACGTCGGGATATTTTTCTGCTGTGCTGTGTTGAAGTTGAGTTGGTGCTCTGACTTGAAATGCTGGGGGCTGACTTGGAGAGATGTGTGCTGAGAGATCACCCCGCCTCTGAAAAATGCAGGTTTTATTGGTATCGCAAGTCTCAACCCAAAAGTTGCATCTTTCCCTCTTTGCTGAGAAAATTAGCGCAAAATCTTTGGGAAATGTGTTCTGAAAGTGCTCCTTTGATATGGCTCCAAGAGAAAGATGTGTGGTTTTATCTGCATCTTTGTGGGCAAGTGGGAACTTGTAGGAGTATTTTCTATACCTGTTTGCTCTCAGCTATTTATTTCAAAGTAGGAAGTAGCTGGAAATATTGCTCATAATGCAGAAATAATTACTGAGGGGGTACCAGCGTGTGATGCAGTTGTTAGTTCTTTATCTTCATTCACGTGTTTTCGAGGTCTCTTATTCTTATAAAAAAATAAAAGGATCTTTTGCTGAGCGTTTCCAGAGAAATCCCTTGGCTTTTTTTTTTTTCCTAATAGCTTTTCCTCATTTCAAAGGACAGCAAAGGGACTTAGGGATAGCCTGAGGGAAGCTCTTACTAAGAAGCTTTCCAAGAATCATGGAAGATTTAAGTCTTTTTATGTCGTACTGTAGAGACATCTGCCTGCTTTTCGCTCATTCCTCCTTTTGGAAAGGTTTGCCATTAGATTTTCATCTCAATCTGACAAAAAGAAATCTGTGAGCTTCTCAGGCTTTGGATTAAATTGCTAGTCAAGGGTGAGGTATTTCGCTGACAATAAAGGACAAAACAAGGTTAGTGGGGCGAGGGCTGGTGCAGTGCGAGGGATGAGGAGGGTCCTGTGCTCCCCACTACCGATGATGGGCTGTGGACTGCCGTGGTGGTACTGGGGCAACTTAGGTTCTCCCGGAGAATTAATCAGTGGGGACACACTTTGTTGGCTTGTGGGGATTTTTTTTAAGCAGGAGAGACCCAAATGGTGGTGAGGGCGATGTAAATGTAATCGGTCCCGGTTAAAAGTATTTGCTCTGTGGTTTGATTAGCTGCCTTGCTGCTGGTGCCCGTGGCGGTAAATGGAGTTCATTTAGGTTAGCAGAGGGCCTCTAGCATTAGAAATCAAGTGTGGGATGAAACAAACTGCTGAGCAGCTCAGGCAGGCTTTTCCTGTGGTTATTTCTAGAACTGCTACAAAACTTCTGAGGTTTTCATCGGTGACTTCCCTCTTCTGAATCACGGATGTTGACTTGACCTTGAACTTGTTGTCTCTCAGTAACATTGTTTTGCTAATATTTATTTAGTTTTTGGTGATTGTTACTGGTTTTGAAGAAGAAAATTTGTTTTTCTACTTGAAAAGTGATTCTAAGCAGAGCTTTTATATAAAGAGTGTTAAAACACTCAGACATTCTGGGAAGTCTGCGGCTATGCTGTGCCATGGAGTACATGGATCTTGCCAACAACGGCCATCAAGGCCCAAGATTTCACCACAACGTTGTGTTAATGAGGAGCCAAAATAGCATATATGTCCGATTCTTAATGTTGGAACTAACAGAGATGGTTCTTCTGGCTGGAGCTGAATTACTACACTGAGGTTTTAATATAGCCAAGGATCTTGCTGTTGTTTGTGTTTTGGCGTAATGGCCTATAAGTGGAACTGAGAAACTCTAAATGTAGTAGTAGAAATTAGACAAGCAAACAAACAAACAGGCTATTTTGTGGAAAAGTAAACTTAGCAAAGAAAACGCAACTTAAACTACCTTCTTGGTGCGTGTTTTAAAAGTAAATGCTTGACGCCATGCATATTTGAAGCTTTTGATCATTGGTGCAGAAGTTAAATGAGCAGGACATACAACTGTGATTAATTATTGACAGAAGTAATTCCTTTCGTATGTATAGGCCGTAGTTAGATGCGAAGGTTGAGTTCACTTGAATTCCAAAGCCAGAAAGTAATGCAAACAGGACTCCAGTTGATCAACTTCATACATGTGGTTCCATTTATTAAGCAAATCTCTTCCAATATGTTTAAATCAACATGGGGTAGTGGGGTTTTTGTTTCTTCGGCAGAGCATGTTTGTGGACTACCCAATTTGTCTTTCACATGCTGCAGTCCGATGCGTGCAATATTTCATAGGCATGCTGTAGCTATAAGTTAGCTTTCTTTATTTTTAAAAAAATAAAAATTCCCAAGCTTGTCTGTCATGTTCTATCTGGAAGTATTTGACCTTTTCACCTTCACTTCCATGGGTCTTGGGATTGACTCCGGATAAGTCACTCCTTTCTGAGCCATTGGTCCGTTGGTTAGCTGGGTTTGTCAGCGTCCATACAAATGATGGTACCTTAACTTCTTCTTGCTAAAGAGACCAGGTGCTGTTTCATGACACATTCTGTTGGTAACCATCATTATTCCTTGTAAACATGCCAGTGTAAATTATACAGGGGAAGGAGGATTACCTCACAGGTCTCCTAATGAAAGTTTGTTGTTTGGGGTCTTTTTGGTTTTGTTTTATTAAAAGGGCAATGGAAGACCTTCTGTAATTTAATTGTGAATTGAAGATAGCAGTACTGTGAAATTTTAGCTTAAGTTAATTGTGTTGAGGTCAAGCTTTTTTTTTAACAGGCATGTTTTTGCAATAAGATGTTATTTCAAATATTCTCGAGTGTTTGGAGCACTCAAAATGTGTGCATAGCAATAACCAGGTGCTTAACAAAAAGGAGAAGGTAGCTTTGTCAACAAGTCCAACACCTTGTCAACTCAGTGTTGGTACATTTCTTTCACCCTGCAGTGGATCAGCGTATGTGTTTCCCATACTGAGGGTGCTTGATGTCTGAGACAGTTTGTTTTGGAAGGTCACTGTGTGCCGCCTTGATGCAGCTCAAGCATGGGAGGACCAAGCAGGATGAATAAATCTGTGCCCTTGGGCTGGGTCACTCGTCTCTCTGCAGCTGCCATCTTTCTGCTTTGTATGTTGGCCTCTTGACTTTTTGGACATTTACCTTTCATTGCCTCTCTTACTTGAGAGAATGTACAGATCTTACAAAATAATATTTAAAGTTATTTAAAAAAAAAGTGACAGGACTTCTGATGTTCTTGTTTCCCCTGTGAGTTACCCCTTGGCTTAAATGGTAGCTGTTTTGCAGTTCTCCAAGTCGATAGCAGTAGCAGTGATGTGTTCAGTCATCTTTTTTTAATCTTCTTTGGTGATAAAATCCAATACTGCCTTTTTGTTGAAGTTGGTTGACATTTAATAGAGAGTTCTTACATTTTTGTTTCACACAAATACACCCCTGCCAGTCAGGCATAAGACTTGCCCGAGACTCATGGTTTTCCTTGACACGTGATGGTCTGGACATCAGCTGAAACCTCCTTGTGTTGTGTGGCCTTGGCTCAGTCTTCCTGCTGCTGAGTCTTGCAGATAAAATGTCAAGTTAAATTTTTATCCGTTTATCCATCTTTTGCAGATAGTAACGAAGAAAGGAACAATGCATGCACAGGTATGGGGAAGAAGCAGTCATGTTCGAGTCATGTTACACAAACATACCAAACTACACTGAGGTGTAGTTCTGGAATGAATCGTCAGGAAAAAGTGTTTTTGAACAGAGAGATGGATTATAAATGGTACCTGGGGCTATAATTTAGGTCTGTCATGCAGTTACATATAATTAATACCTGGTAAAAACCATTTCATGGAATCAGGCTTAACTGGAGCGGTCTTCCTTGATCTGATACCCAAGGTTTTGCATGGTAAGATGTGGATTGTACTTGTTAGCTGTGATGTGATGTTGCTGTGATATGGAGGCTATTGATGTAATTATAGGCTGACTAATGAGTTCTGTTTAGAGAAGTGGTAATCCAAAGCATAAGGTGTATAAGGGCAAGTTAGTTGGTATCTTTTCTGGGCAGGGAGTAATGGTTAAACGTGCAGTGATGTAATTGAAATGAGCACTTGCAAGTTTTCATGCATTTGAAATAATTGTGAATCTGTATTACCGTTCCACAAGTGATGAACAAGATAAGTACATTAAGTTACGGAAATATCACTTAGGAAATCTGTACTTTATGCCCTCAAGAATTAGGTTTGTGTGGAAAGGAACTTTTTGGTTTGTTGGCTTCTCATCATGGTCAGTTCTTTCCGGTCATGGTTGGGTTGTATGGAAGTTTCTTTTCCGCTGCTTCCCAAATCAATAACAGTTCAAGGCAAAACCACGAGAATGGGTGGTTTACTGGACAAGTTAGGGAAGGATTCTTCTTATCCTAAGGCTGTTGCAGATTTCTGGAGGTGGTGTTTGCATTCTTGCAGTTTTGTTGCTCTGCAGGCTTTCCAGGAGCTGTTGGAGAAGCTGTGGGACCTGGAATGAGGCGGTCACAGCTGTGGTTGTATGTTTGGCTCTGTCCTCTGTAGCAGGCAAGGAGCCCAAGGCACTGCTGGTCCGCTCAGTTTGGGCACTCGTCTCCGCTCTGTTGTGATCAGATCACTCCCATTGCTCACCATAAGGGAAAACCTTCCTTCCCACAGGAAGGTAGGAATATATCTAGGCCACGTTGTGGTTCCTTTTGAGTGCCTTAATTGTAAAGCTCCTATAGCAGGTCTCATACACAGTGTCCCTGAGTTTAAATTGCTGCTGCTTTGTCTGCATTTCAAGTTATTTTCGGCTGGGTACGCTACGGAAAGATCTTCATGACTCCTCTGGGCTAAGTTTTGCATTTTCACATGTTCCTGGTTTCCAGATCGTCTTCTGGCTGGAGGTGAAAACAGGGCAGTGACTGCTCAAGTCACCTGGTGAATCCTGCACCCCTGCCTGTTTAAACAGGGGGACACCTTTGACTCGGGAAGTCAGTGAACTCAATTGCTGTTGGGCTACAGGAAAAAGATATTCTTCTACAAGTGTCTCCTGTTCTTTACCCAGTATCGTTTACTGGTCTCTGCTGTAGTAAAAGGATACTGACATAGTGGAGTCTTCAGCAGCACCTGGTGCGGCCTTTTTATACGCCTTTTTAATGCATTTCGGTCTCTGCTGTAGTAAAAGGATACTGACATAGAGGAGTCTTCAGCAGCACCTGGTGCAGCCTTTTTATACACCTTTTTAATGTATTTCATAGTTCTTCAAGTCGTGGTTACCTGTTAATTGAAATGGTAATGTTCAGCTCTAAAATGCTTAGTTTGCTTTTCCTAAGCGTATTTAGGAATCCTTGGGTTTCGTCCTGTGGTAAGAAATGCCAGTATGCTCATGGAGGAAAAAAAAAATTAGTTAGAAGCAGTATTTGCTTTCTTAAACCTTTAGTAAGTAAACCAGCATTGGCAAGCATTGGGTAGCAGCAGAAGGATTTCTGTGCTGCTTTGTGGTCAGGCCTGACTAACACAAGACACTTGTTTTAAAGGGTTTACAGCCCTATCCAATACAAACAAAAACCTGGGACTTGAGGTCTTGATGAAATTGGATTTATTCAGATTATGCGAGAGGAGCCTGATGACCACAGTGTCTTCTCTTGCAGCTGGAGCACCAAAAGGTTAACCCAGGTCTGCAGAGCATCTTAATCTGAGCCTTTGGTTTTCGTTTTCCTTCCAGTGAGTGAGCGGGGAGGCAGCTCAAGATTGTGATATGTATGTAATATACCAAAATACTTCATAATTTTCAAAGTGTTTTCATATAAATACACATCTCCCTAGTACATACCAGCTTCTATTTGTAGCTGAAATATAAAGCGATGTGCTAAATAAAAATGCAGAAGACTTCCAAATTCATGGCTAGCGTGTCTTTGTAATACTGAGCAAAAGTAATGTATTGAGTGGGGAATAGAAATCCGAGGCAAAATACAAGTTTTGCTTTGGGATTGTTTCTCGTTAGGTGTTAGGAAAGTTTGCTTACAGCTGATGGTTTCTTACGGTAGTGAGGATACCATCTGGGGTAGGAAATTGCTTCCAACTTCTCTATGCTCTGTGTGAAAAGATAAAATGAAATAGCTGTCTCCTTTTCCTGATCGGTGTATCAGAGGGGAAGGAAGGGTTTGCAAAACCTTTTGCTTGCGTAACTCATCACCTGTTGTTTCTTACAACATCAGGAATTGGTTGTAAAACTGGGACTTCTTCAGCGCTGTTTAATTACTGCGAAGTCGCATCTGAGCTGTGCGGTCGGAGCATTCTGTGCTCGTGAGACGTCGTCCTTCATCTGGTTTGCATGGTTTTGGAGAGGGTTACGTCAGGATTCGGAGTAATGCTGCTTGGATTTGTAACAGAAGTGTCATTATCTGTTTGCTTTCAGTTGACTGGACTTTTACAGAAGAAATTAAATGGGAAATGTTTTTGGAGGAAGACAAGTGGAGCTGTATTTCTCTCATTTGTGGTTTTTTTGGTTGGTTTGTGGGTTTTCTTTGTTTGTTTGGGTTTTTGTTTGGTTTGGTTTGGTTTTGGTATGGAATTGGCAGTGAGATTGGACAGCGGTGCAGCGGTGAACCTGACTCACCGGTTTTCCGGAAATCAGCCCCCTCTGCCCCTAGCAGTTTTTATTTAATCTTATAACAAATAGCTCTGTGTAGATTGTGCTGCTGAAAAATAGTGTGTTTCTAGAATAAACAGATATTCTCCCTTACCTGGGCAGGGCTGTTACCACTGCCGCTGGTAGTTGCAGTTGTTGACAATAAGTGTGGTGTGCAGTAAAAACCAGCATGTTTTTAGAACAGGCAAATATTCTCATCTACCTGGGCAGAGAAGTTACTGCTTACGGTGGCAACTGCAGTTGTTGACGTTTAGCACAACGAGCAGTCCAAGGCTTTTCTTGTGGAGAAGAAATGTGTTGTGGTTTAACTGAGCGCAGGCTGGAAGAGTCTTTTTGCACCCCTGAAGGCCTGGAGTTATTTTGAGCTTACTAATACCAGTGGAGATGACAGAGCTAGACTTGTAGAGAGAGCCCATCCGTTCTGCAGAAGGGTGATGTCTGGTGTTCTTGAATTTTTTGCATAATTTATCCAAACCCTTAGTGTTTTTTGTGTTGGAGACTGTCACTCTCCTAAGATTGAGTATGACTTTTGGTCTGACATACCCAGAGCCTCAGCATGAAATGCAGCGTGGCAGACCGTGTAACGTCATTGTACTGATTTTGTGAATGTTGTCTGCTTTTACAGATGCCTTTGTAAATAGCCAGGAATGGACACTAAGCCGATCCGTACCAGAACTGAAAGTGGTGAGTTTCTATTTCCTTCCATCTCTGAAAAACATCCTGAAAGTGTTACACACAAGGGAAGATCTTCTAAACTTCATTAAATCTACTGTTGGGGGGGGAAATAACAGAAAGCAGTTTTAAAAAGTAAAGCATGTTGCTTCAACAGGAGCATCTTTATGAAGTTTATGTATCTTCTGTTTTTGTAATCATGCATCGAAGATCTGTTTGTATTTTGTTGCTGTTTCAACTTGTTTGACTACATCAACCAGCTTCCTAGGGTGGCCTTCTCAGTAGGGAAGTAGAATTTAGCAGATGATATTTAAAGCTCCTTTTATCTTACTGTAATAATTTTCAACAATTTCTTCAGGGACCAAATGTCTTCTCTCCTTCTCTTGGAAGAATTTAACTGAATTTATACTGAATTTAAAAAACAAATTATTTTGAAGGTTCATATAGTGAATCAAAACCTCCATTTTACTATAAAAATTAACCTTGATTTAATAACAGTAACTTTTCCCTTGGCTGAGCTGTTTTCCATATAGGTAGAAGAAAGGCAAAAATGACACAGAGACAGATTTGGGAGAATTTCCCAGATTTGCCCTTATAAGCATTACGGAAATAGAGGCGAGAGAAGAAAGCTGAAACCTCCTTAGAGTGGATATTAAAGCAGCAGCTTGCCAAGACAGCAGCACAGAGTTGTTAAGGCCAGATTGCTGTGATGTTTACTATGTGGAAGTCCGGATTTAATTAAACCAAATCAGTTTCTGAAATCCTATAAAATGACTGTGGTACCCAAGACACAGAACTTGGTAATACTTTTGGTGGGTGTCTGCTCTGTTCCTGTTGTCCAGCTGTAACCGAGCGAGCTGTTTCTGATCCAAACATTAGGGAATCACGGAGAAGCATCTGAATTTAAGGAGGAGTGGCTGGGGCCATGCTTCACTAGCCCACTTCTCATGTGGTAAAGGTCTTTTTCCGAATCTGAGTTGATAATAGGTGAGAGAAAGCATAGCTCAAACTTAGTATGACACAAGTGCTTATACAAAATGCCATTTAATTGAAGCTTCCTTGTGAGTGCAGTTACTGTTTCTGTTTTGAGTTCAGCAGTGCACGAGGTAAGTAGAAGAGAAACACTGTAGTCAATGGCTGTAACTATATAAGGCAAGAAGAGCCTGCAGAGGGTCACCAGATTCAGTTTAACTAATGGTCTAATTTGGACGACAAACATCTCTCAGAATACCTCACACAAGAAAATACTAAGAATTTAGGACTGGGAGGTGTTGGTTGGATATGAGTCCAGTCATATCCACTGTGGCAGTTGCTAAATAGTGCCGGGGAGGATCTACAGAGGGTTTCTGTGTTCATCCTCTCTGTTTCTCTTAGCCCTGCCAATTCGTAACACCCATTAATAAGCTTGGGGCTTGCAAGTGAGACTAAAGCTGCAATTAATGTGTGTTGTAGTGTAGAAAACAAACAGTTGCTGGGCTTTAGGTCACAGTCTCAGGGCACAGACGTTTCTGTGACACCACAGCTGCGTTATATGGATACTTGCCGTGGGTATCTTGCCCCCACGTTGTTTGAACCAGCAGTAGGAAAATAAACTTCTGCTGTGTGGCTGCTGTAGAGAATTGGTTTGAAGTCGTCAGCGTTCATGAGTCATCCAAGGCTTCATTTTGTATAATCCTGGGTAAAAGCAGAACTCTTACCATTACAAAAATAATAATTTGATTATACCACTGCAAATTATTGAATCTTGCAGCACCAGCTGTGGCTGTGAACTTGTGCTCCGGCAGGAAGGGCACATTAGGAGCTCCATCTGAAATCCGCTCCACCTTTCTGCCCTTGGGAAGGGGTTGGTGCAGGGCCTCGTTGCTGGGTCATTCCCCTGCTTCCAGCCTCATCGTCAGCTCTCACTTAGGGCTGAGGAAGGAAAGGGCCATGTTGAACACCAAACCTGCCTCTTCTGCCGCAGCGCTATCATTACGGTCACCACTAAAGATAACTGCGGGTGCGCCGCTTTAGCTTGCGGTTGTGTTTGGGATGTCGGAGGTATGAGAAGTGGTGGAGTATTTGCTCCCATCGCTGTGCAGATGGGGAGATGAGGCTTAATGTGGCAAGGTTATGAAGGAGCCCCAGCTTTGGGTGCTTGGGCGGGCTGCACTCAGCAGAATATGGTTAGTAGAGAGATTCTTTGTAGAGGCTGGGAGGTCCTTAAATTGAGGTGGTTGGTTGATTTTTCTTTCAATTTTTTTTTAATACTGGCTGCAGTTATACCCTTAGGCTCTACAGAGGTTCAAGTAGAATAGAAATGGACTCTGAGAGAGCAGAGAAAGCACACAGGGTTGCAATAAAAAAAGCTGATGGATGCATTTTTCAGCATATTTTTGAGGATAGAATGCCAGTCTTTCCCTCTGCCTCTGTTTTTAGCAATCCATGTTGGGCTTGTTTGCTTTCAGTTTTCAGAAGGGTTTTTGTTTCTGCTGATCAAATACTACCACAGAGGTTTTAGAATGGATCTTGGTGTTTCTGTTATGGTCAGGAGTGTGCTAGGCCAGCTGGATGAGACCAGTCCCATTCCTGAGTGATGTTGGTATTCGTGGATCCCGTTTATCCAAATGTAAAATAAGGATGTGTTAGGCAGAATAAATATGAGATCTTTCAAGACAAAATAATTTCATTTGCTCCAAAAAAATATGCAAAGCGCAGTCAGGCTTCTCTGCTGGATAGCTTTAAAGTGCCAAATACCATCAGTACATTTATGCATTTTTACAGACAGGCTTTAGTAGGATGTGGGCATAGCGGTTTGGATTTATTTTACAGCATGTCTGGCACATGCAAATTAATGATTCAGTGTTGCACAAGTTATTACTGACAGCGTTGTGTTGTAGCCTTGTTAGCTGAATTTTCTCATTTCTGAACTGGGTTAGGGTGGTATTTTTGTTCTGTAACATGCTTGTCATAACTTTGTGCATTTCATATCTATAAATAAATAGAAATTGCTCAGATTGTTTGTATATAAAATATGGGAGACAAGAATATGACTGCTGTAAAAACATGCTGGCATACTTGTCACAGTGTGGGGGATTGTCCTTAAAACAAGTATTAATCCTGATTAAGAAAAGAATACTATTGGAAGTCAGATCTTTCCAGTATAAAGTTTATTGCTCCTAGTTTTCAGAGGTTAATAAGTGTGCAGAGACCTGGAGCAGTAATGCCAAGCAACAGAAGGCCAATTCTGCTAGATTTCGATTTCTTCTACTGGTTTTGTAACTGTTAGAAAAGAGGAAGCTGCCTCGTCTGTTCAGATGCAGGCACTGAGGTGAGAGCCTGAGGAATCCTATCTTTGACCAGATGAGGAGGAGGAAGGCGTCTCCACGGGCTTTCTGAAGTAGCCATGCTGCCAATGCAGATTTTGTAGTCAGATTTGAGGAAACTTGCTTTGGGTTCGTGTGATTTCTTTTGAGAAGTTAACATTAGTACTCCAGCACAAAACTGACTGTTAATGCTTTTTTTTCTTTTTGCATTCACTTTTTTCTACACATAAACTCCTAAAGAACTTTCATCGATCCGGTGGGTAGTTTTAAACTGATTTAAAATACGAATCCAAGAACAATTGAGCATTATGATCAATCAGTCCTGCATTAGTAAAGTAATAACTAAAGTACCAACAATTTCTGGTCTTAATCTTGAGACAACTTACGGAAATGAATAAAAGGAGAAAGAGGGAGGAAATACGCTGCCTTTCTTTGAGGATTGGGAATGGTGGGTTTTAGCAACATGTCTTAAGGAAAGAAGGCTCTAGTTTTACTACATACACTAGTGAAGTGGTTTCTTAATGGACATACACATCTTGCTCCTCCTGATGACTGCTTTCTGCATTGGTTTGTCGCATTGCGTTTAGTAATGCTCTTCAGGTCAGGCACCTTGATCTCTCTGGGTGCCTGTAGGGAGGAAGATCTGAAGTGCTGTAAAATGAAATGCGCTGATACCGTCTTTGGGATACTCAGGGAAAAAAATAGATATATAAAATTGTATTCACAAATCACTGGACATCTTTCAAATGTCTGGGGTCTCTGACTAAATAAAGTAACATGTCCCAGCCATGGGCAAAGGACTTGGAGCATGTTCACTCTCACTGGAGCCCAGGCTGATGCTTTTCTGATGTTCCTGGCACTTTTGCCCCCTGGTTGTGTTTTTGGCCCTGTTCCTCACACTTAAAGACTGTGCTACAGTAGGGGCCCTCCATTTTCTCTCTGCCTCAGTTGCTGCTTTATCTGAGCTGTTCTTGCACATCAGCATAGAGATAAAGCGGGCATCTGTTGCAGTGTTGTTACCCTGATCTTAATTGAAGGTTGTTCCAGGTTGTAAAGAAAAATTTTGTGCCCCTCCCCGCTCCAAACTGCCACTGGGTTAGTTTAAGGTGACATCACTGTTGGTTTAAGCAATTTTTGAAAAGGAGGTTTATTACAAATTAGAATTAAGAAAATAGAGTAGAGAATGCATGTTAATGTGTAACTTGTTCATGCTGCTTCTGTACATTTGGCAAATTCAGGGAGATCAGCAGAGTTCATCTTCTCTCAAGGGGTCTGATGTTCTGAACCTCTTGGTTAAGGTCAAGATGAAAACTTAAAAAACACAGTAAACTTAGGTTTGTTTAAAGGACAAAACAAATTCCCATCTCCTCCCCTAAAAACTAAATACAATGACTTCAGAAATGACAACTAAGCAAAAAAACAAGTTAATTTTTTGAAATATGGAGAAACTCTGTCTTCCAGAGCTTGCCCATGCTATCTGGAGAAGGGCAGGCAGCCAGGCTTGGACCTTGCTTGCTGCATCTGTCAGTGCAATTCTGGTGGATGGTCAGGTCCAGGAACAAGTCATAGAATCATAGAATGTACTGAGTTGGAAGGGACCTTAAAGACCACCTGGTTCAACCCTCGTGCTGTGGGCAGGGGACAGCTCCCACTAGAGCAGGCTGCTCAAGGCCCCATCCAACCTGGCCTTGAAAAATAGAGAGGGCAAATTCCAAAGTGATTTCTTCCTGCATTTAGCTTTATTTGTAGAGCTGAATGCCCCTCAATGATGCCAAACACGTTGGTGAGGCAGCATGAAGTTAAATGATGCTGTGTACAGCAAGCTGCCTTTTTTAAGGTTTGTTCCTCTTTTTTTTTTTGCGATCTTGGGAAATCTTAGCACAATAGCAAAGCAGAACAGACAATGGGTTTGGAAAAAGTATAAGGCCAGCTCCCTTGCTGTCCAAGTAAAATGAATAATCATAGAATTGTAAAATGTTTTGAGTTGGAAGGGACTCTAAAGCTCATCCAGTCCAACCCCCCTGCAGGAAGCAGGGCCAATGTCACCAGATCAGGTTGCTCACAGCCCCATCAAGCCTGACCTTGAATATCTCCGGGGATGGGGCCTGCACCACCTCACTGGGCAACCTGTGCCTCTGATCGACCACCCTCATATGGAAGAACTTTTTCCTAATATCCAACCTAAATCTACCCTTTTCTACTTTAAAACCATTACCCTTCGTCCTGTCACTGCATGCCCTGGTGAACAGCTCTTCCCCAGATTTCTTAGAGGCACCTTTCAGGTATTGCAAGGTTGCTATAAGGTCCCACCAGAGCCTTCTCTTCTTGGCTGAACAACCCCAACTCTCTCTGTCTGTCATCATACGAGAGGTGCTCCAGCCCTTTGATCATCTCTGTGGCCTCCTCTGGACATGCTCCAGCACTTCAGTGTCCTTTTTGTGCTGTGGACTCCAAAGCTGGACGCAGCACTGCAGGTGAGGTCTCACCAGAGCAGAGCAGAGGGGCAGAATCACCTCCCTCGACCTGCTGGCCACACTTCTTGTGATGCAGCCCAGCACACGGTTGGCCTTCTGGGCTGCAGATGTGCATTGGTGGCTCATGTCCAGCTTCTCATCTACTAGTACCTCTCTACACAAGCGGGCAACATTCCCTGTACTCTTCCCAAGATACCTGTCCCTGCTTCCACTGCCTGCATAGTTGCATCTTGCCTTTTAGTTTGGCCAGCTGGTCTTGACTTAGCCATGCTGGTCTCCTGCCTTCCTTGCCCAATTTCTTGCACCTGGAAATTGAGAGCTCTCACTCTTTGTGGAAAGCCTCCTTAAAGATCTGCCAGCTCTGTGCCGCTCCTTTGCCCTTGAGGGCCGTTTCCCAGGGGATCCTATTGACTGACTCCTTGAAGAGCTGCGAGTTAGCGTTCCTGAAATTCAGGGTTCTGACTATGCTTCTCCTATGACATTTATGCCTTAGGTCAGTGAACTGCACCAGCACAGGGTCACTACAGCCCAGGCTGCCTCCAGTCATGACATCCCTGATTAACTCACTGCATTGGTGACCATCAGGTCCAATATCGCTTCCCCCTCGAGAAGGGCTGACTATTTCCTGTCTTAGAAAGTTGTCATCAAGGCACTCCAGGAGTCTCTTGGATTGCTTACAGCTTGCCATGCTTCCTTTCCGACACATGTCAGGGTGGTTGAAATCCCCCAGCAGGATGACAGGCTGTGAGCGTGTGGCCTCCTGCAGCTGGAGAAGGAAGGCTTCATGGATAGGCACCTCTTGATTGGACAGCCTGTAGTACTGTCAAGCGTGTGGGCTCCCTTTGTTGTCTCGATCCCTCATTCCTATCCATAAGCTTTCAACCTGCTCATGGCTATTCTTTAGAGACAACGGACTTGTACTGGCCAGCAGTGCAAGGCTGTGACTTGAAAGGGATGGATTATTTCATATTTTGTAAGTGATGCAGGCAGGCTTCATAACTCCCTCCCTACCTTTTTAAAGCAACAGGAAACCCCACCAAATCTTCGAGTCTTTGGCATTTGAGCACCTCTGGGAATAAAATCGTTTTGATGTTGGGACACATTGTATTGCTTTTGCCTGTTTTTTAAAAATAAATGCTATCTAACCAGCCTAACAGAAAAATAACGTGTACTTTGAGACTGAGTACCTCTGTTTTGCTGTCAGATGTTCCCAGTGCTGATGTTTGGGCAGGGATGGTTTGAGTTGTAATCTTCTCGGTGAAGTAAGCGACTTAAAGAAGTCACAGAACCACAGAATGTTAGGAGTTGGAAGGGACCTCAAAAGCTCATCCAGTCCAACCCCCCTGCCAGAGCAGGAACACCAGACCAGGTCACACAGGAACACGTCCAGGCGGGTTTTGAATGTCTGCAGAGAAGGAAACTCCACAACCTCTCTGATTGTCATAGTCTACGTGCCAAGATCTGTCTGTCTGTAACCGTATATCTCATGTGTGAGTCAGTGTGAATCATGTATTGAGTAGCCTATAGAGATATGTTCCAGTATGGGAATTTAGTGATGTGTTTATATTTTTAAGTAAAGAGGTGACAAGCTTGCTCTGAGCACCAGGCTTCTGCCCTGAGGTCCGTATATTGCCCGATGTTCCCACTTAGTATTAGTGGTGAGCTGAATACAGGAGTGCTGCTAACATAAACTGGTTTGGGTTTATACGTTTTGTCATGCGTATGCTCTGCTCCAGCCTTAGCTTTTTCGCAATTTACTTTATCTTTCATTGTGTGGGCTTTCTCCTCAAGCGCAAAGGAGTTATTTCTGTGTTAAGATTTTGCTTGAATGTGCTACTTTTTACAGGGATTACTTGCAGTTGAATTTTTTGCCCTTTTTCTTTCCCCCAGGGGATCGTGGGTAACCTAGCAAGTGGCAAATCTGCACTTGTGCACCGGTACCTGACTGGCACGTATGTCCAAGAGGAATCACCTGAAGGTATGTGGATATGCAAATTTAACCTTTTTTTCTCCACAAAGTACATCTTTATTCATTTTTAATGATGAATCAGTAAAGAATCCAATTTGCTATTCCAATATTCATGGAGGTTTTTACTTAAACATTCTCCAGACTGAGTTAAGTATATACAATGAGATAATTATAGCTTTTTCATCCTGAAATACTTAGGCATCCAGTATGGTTAACTTCTGGTCATGTATTGAGAAGCTGATGACTCTTTGTAATGCTGCTGCTTTCAATTTAGCTGTTGAAAGCCACAGTTCCCGTGTCTAGTACTGGATTTCTGCAGAATCAGGCCTTTTGGTTTGTAATATTGGGAGAATAAAAAAACTTCACAAGCCTAAACTAAAGATGTCACTTGTTCCTTGTTTAGTATATCAAAACTTTGGTCTTGAAGTTTTTGGTTTGTGGGTTTTTGTGTTTTTTTTTTTTTAATGTTCTTATGCCATAAAAAAATAATTTATACCTAAAAACACTGTAGTGTTTAACGTTAATCCAAGTTTATAGCTTGAAATCAAAACTATCATAGTACCTTATAGAGGTGTATCTTACACTAAATACTTTTTTGATTATTTTTTTTTTATCTGTTTTCCTTACGAACTTTTAAATCCAACTCTGAGACACTGAATTTCTGGTTCCTTCTTTTCCTTACTGGCTGTTCCATTCTTTGCAGATATGGATGCAGGTAACTATACATTGTCTTCATGGCAGCTCTTGTTTTGAAGAGACAGACGGCAGTTTCTGTACTATAGCGTTTTCCCCTTGTTTTGTGTATCATTCTGATTTGTTTCCTTTTGATTTCAAGTCTTTAGTACATCTCACTGTTTTTGTCTCTTGCTGTAGTTGTCTTTTCAGCAATAGTTTGTAGCTTCATGCATCTATGGTAACATGTGTTTCTAATTAACTCTTACCAAAGGAAGCTATTAAGCATGGTACTTGACATTTTAACAGTCTTGAATTGTAGTTAAGATGGGGGGAGAGGGAAAGGGAGGGATGGACAAGGCTTTTTCTTGTGTAGTTGCAGCAACAGCCAAGTCTTCCAGTTTATAGGCTTGCCTTAAATGCTTTTGCTGCCTCATAGCTAGGACTGATGGGGTGATAATTGAGCCTTGCAAGAAAAGTGCCCGTAGATCACGTTTATGCCTGCTGCTTCTGGATGCTGATAGCGAGGAATGGTTACGTAGTGTGGAGATCCACTGAATACAAGAAGTCTTCCGCAAAAATTAGCATCTCCACGGATCTTTTTCTTCATTTCACAAACAGGAAACATTTTGTTGGTGTTTTTTCTTGGAAGATTGAAATGTATTGATTGTTCACAGGGTTAACGGTCCTCTTCTCCTAAACGATGAATATTTTAGATGATGTTCCTTGAGAGCGTTGCCATCTGTCCTCTTTAAGGATTTTTATTTACAGTGCTTGAGTGGCATTCTGACTGTTTTTCCTGAAAGGCTTAGATGACAAAAGCAGTGTCAAATCATTTCTCTGCACATAAGTGTAGCTGACAAGCCTCACTAATGACACCATTCCGTTTAATTAACAGTAGAAAAACTGGAATAATTAAGAGCTCTAATTCACCTTGTAAGGGATAGGGTCAAGATTTCTAATCAAGTTAATATTAAAGGAAATTCAACCCATGTAAACTGTCCTTAGCAAACATCTGTAGTAGTGATTTGTTAGTGTTTTCTTTCTTTGTCACGCAAGGGAAGTCCATGTGCTGCCGTGCTGTAGAAAATGCAGCAGCACCGCAGACGGTTCTGTTGCACTGAGGTGCAGGACTTTTGATGTTTACATTCTGCATAGGAACATAGCTTTTTGATTGGTGACAGCTTTATGGTGGAGACCAGTGCAGATAGTCCTCTTTTCCTTTTCTGAGGTATTGTAGGTGTGCCAGATTGTTGAATTGGATAAAGAATAGTATGTATATCAGACAGGAGGGTGTCATATGCTTGGCTGTTTAAGAAAAAACAATTTACTGACTTGGACTACTGGCTTACTAACAGCAACATTTATTGGGCATCATATAATTACTAAAATTGGTAAAACGATGGACCGCGCCTCACATGAAAATGATTATTACAACTGAGGACTGCTATTTCTGCTATCCTTTGCCTTATAAATTGCTACAATTACTGTGAAACCTGTCCTGAATTAGGGAAGTGCCAGATCTCCTGTAGGTCTTTAAGGTAGCCCCAGAATTCTAGTGAACGAGTCTCGAGATTATCAAGATGGTTTCACGTTGCCTTCAGCTCTTTTCTTTAAAATGAGATATTTTTCTTGCTGCCTGACACCATCTCCTCATTGAGAGGAGGAATCATCACATTAAAGTACCAAGCAGTTTTCTTTTATTGTCTGGCCTGACTTTTATTTCTCTTCAGAACTAATTTTAGTCTCTAGTGTGATTGTAACATGAAAACCTTTGTGTTTTTTCAAAGAATAAGTTTGTCTTGAGAAGAAAATCGACTTTTAGACTCTTCCTTTGCATACTTAACGTGCACATAGATATATTCCTGTGTGACATATTTTTAAATCAGATGTCTTTTGATGTAAGAAAAGAAATTATGTATTACCCTGTAAGTAGTGGGAATTTCAGTCTTATAGGGCTTGCATTTTTTTTTCCTGTAATGATACCCTATTTCCCATCGCTTCCTTGTTGTATTGTAGTGATTTGTGATCTTTGAAGAGCCTTCCAAGTGTCTGGGGAAAAAACTACTACTGAACAGTCTGCTAGGTGTTTTACGTATCTGAAATTACAAGATGCGTGCAACCTGGTATCTTTTTTCACCTGTCTAAAACTTAATTCTGTCTGTAGGAACAAAATGAAACATGACGTGCATGGAATTTGAGACCAAGTATTTTTCAGACCAAGGTGAATTGAAGTTTGCAGGAATAGTGAGCGCCAGGGTTATTCTGGTACTATTTGGGGGTTTATTTCCAAGAAGCCACAAAGGCATGAAACATGACTTAAAGGCTTTTGCACACCTCTGGTGTATCTTTGAATACCCTAGTTCGTGTCATGATTATTTCAGGGTTGTTTTTTTTCTCGTGAGCCTAATAAAAAAAACAAAAAAGGCAGGTAAGGTGTGGTCAAAGTGTCTCAGCTGGGATGAGGAAAAAGGAGGGGTTTTTGCTCTCCCACCCCGCTGCCACAGTAAGGTGAGATGCTGAAACAGACAGATGATGTGACCATGAACTGCTGAATCTTCCCGGTGTATCTTCTGTTTAAGGAAACCAGGAAGGGGAGCTGAGGTCATGTTAACACATCCCCTTAAATTTGAAGATGCAGAGTAGTTGAAGTGAGAGTTGAGGAGGAAGCAGCTTCCTG
>NW_010177846.1:0-15491 GCF_000695765.1 Mesitornis unicolor | reverse complement strand
GGGTGCTGTGCAGTACAGCTGGAGGGAGAAAGCCAGTGCAAGAGTAGCAACTGTGCTTTGGCTGTATCTTTGGTCATGTTGGAACACGTTTTAAGGGCCCGGGTCTCTGGTGAAATGAATGCTTAAGAGACTGTCTTTAAAGTAACTGAAAGCGTAACATCTTCCCTGAAATTGGTAATTACCTCTTCTGCTGCTAGTTTTTTGAGAATTGATGATAATTTAGTGGCAATCTGCTCTGCTGTGGCATTCAAATGAGGGAAGACTGTTTTAAGTAAGTTAATAACTAAATGTTGGGATATATTTAAGATTTTCTTTCTTTTTCTTTTTTCCCTCTGTGTGTGGTAAAACCTCTTTTGGTGCTTTTCAAAGCATAAAGTCAGTCCAGCACCCTGACTTGCAGGTGCAAGTAACTGTTGCAGTCAGTGGAGATTTCACATATCTGTGTGTGAAGGAAATTGTCAGTATAATAGAAATTAAAATATAGGATGTGGATCTGTGCAGTACTGTCTATTTCCTACCTTCTAGGTTGATAATCCTTAGGCTTCCTTTGTAGTACACAGTACTGAAGAAAGGCATTGGCAGCTCTTACAGAGGGTTGTTTCAGCCACTATTAGGTATCTTTTTTTACCTGTCTGTGATTTTTTTTTTGATCTATGGATTTTTTTATTCCTTATATCATATACGGTTATTCAGTTGCTTTTAGTTTCTTCTTTCAGATTTCCTTTTTGTAACTGTAGCCTTTTTTAGTTTTTTCTCATTGGTAGAAAGGGTTGAAAGCGATCGTGCCGCGTGTTTTATCCCAGTTGCAGTGCTGTGACTGTCCCCACGCTGTAGCACGAGTGAGGCCCAGCGGTTTGTCTTGCACTGAGGTTTTGTAGCGCTGCCTGCACTGCATCCCAGGTGAGCTGTCAGCTCAGCAGAGTACCAGCACACTGGAACCCTTAGCCTGTCCCTGCAGGATAAAAGATGCGTCAGGTTTCAAGTACCACTTAATCTCAGTTAGGGGTCTCTTATGTGTTAAGGGCTGCAATAAATACGTTCTCCCAGTAAGCACTATGGAGTAAAGCCTTAATGCGCTTTCCAGAAAGCTGTGGTCGTTTGCTTTCTTTCCAAAGTTGACAAACCAGTTTTATCCTATAGCAGCCTCCACTGATGAACTTTATTTCAATACCTACAATGAACAGTGTATCATTTGAGTAACAGGCATGGTCCTAACACTTAATGTATATTATTTAAACACTAACAAAGTGTCACCTTCAGCCTTCACTTTAAAGAAGAAGGAATGTGATGAGATTACTATGAAAGTTGCTAGCCTGTTACCAAAACGTGTAGAAATTTCATACTGGAGGATACATGTCCATGTTTTTCAGTTCCTGGCTAGTAACTATTTCCATATCATGCTGTTTCAGCAGAGTGTAATTATGTGAGGATTGAGAATAAGTACTTTAAAATTTTGGCTGCTTTTGTTCAGCATGACCTCATGAAATTTTTGTCTGGCCATGAACTCTTGCAAAACACATAAACAAAAATTTCAAGCTTAATTTATGAACCTGGATAACTTTCCAACCTTCATTCATGGAAAAGATCTAACGTTTCAGTTGCTGGGCTCCAAGATTGAACCAAGAATGGAGCTTGTTCTCCTGAGAAAGAATAGAAATAGGATGATTCTTTGCTTGTTTGATGTTAAATTAAATGTTGAGATAAGCAAGGCGGGAAAGGAATACCATGTTTTGACATTGGCTATAGTTAGATGTGCTGGGAAGTTTAGCAGTACGATGGGGATCACAGTTTGGGGTTTCAGGTTGACTGGAATGTGGGAGCTGCAGCTGCATTGGACAACCTCTTCCTTCTGCAGCATGGTGATTCTTGTCCCCTTCTTCACGTGATTCATGTGCAGGCTAAAAATGTAATTCTTCCTTCTGTGAGCAGTTAGGTTCCTACAGTTTCAAATCTCTTTAGCTAATTTAATTTTGGTCTTGTTTTTTCAAATGTGTAGGAATCTGCAGGCCATATTTACTAAACAACCAAATTTTGTGGCACGAGTAAAAAGAGGATGTGTCCCAGGCTAATTTGTGTGCTCTGTTCTCAGTGAGCAAGCTGGCTGAATTGTAAATGAATAGCAGAGAAGTTTGTCCTCTGAGTATGTCTTTACATGCTTTTCCTAAAGAGAAGTTTACAAGCTTTTTAACTTACGGTTTCTTGGGATTCCATTACATCGTCATGAAATGTGTGAAAATACACAGCTGATAGAGCAGGGAGATGGCAGAATAATTCCAAGCGCATGTGAGGTCAGAAAAGCAACATGAACCTTAAAGTCCAGTTCTTTTCAAGGAGCTGAATATTGCATCCATGGCAGCATTTGAGCCACAAAACATAGGGAAGCTGAAATTTTCCATGTCGGATTCAAATCCTTGGTGCAATGTTTCACAAGCTTTACAGAGCACTTTGTGGGGCAGCTGAAGCTATCGAGTGCTTTTTTGTGTCTGTAAAAATGCAAAGGCTGTGTTGTGTGCAGGAGACAATAATGTTTCCAGATGTGTTTCAAAATTATCTCCTTTCAGTTCTTTGTTTTCTATTTCCTTGTAATGCTCTTAGCTGATTATTTTTATTTGGCATTTCATGCTGACATCCAGATAGAAGATAACACTTGTCTTGTTTTGATCATTTGAAAGTATTGCTGCAGTTGGCTCTCTTGGGCTTTGGGAGCCTTTCAGGCTTAGCATAAAAGAGCATGTTTATGTATTCTGCCATCTCCCCTCCCTCTCCTTGTCCCCCTGAGACTGGCTGTGTGGGTTAGCGAATTCTTTGAAAACCTCTCTGTTCTAGCCGTCGAGTTGGCTACCGTTAAAAGTGTTGCACAAATAAGGAACTATGTTAATTAAAGGGAGAAATGAAGTATTTGCTGTTTTCCTGGGGAGAAGGTGCTGAAGAAACAATTTCCTAGAAGGGTCTTCCCTTTTCGGTTGTGCGCCTTTGAGGGTCACCAGATCTTTAAGATGTCTTTAGCGTGCTGCACCTTGGGTGCAGATGGAGAATAGATTTTTGTACCTGTAAGGTATAATATGCTATCATGGGAAGACCCTTCTGTTCTAGAATTTGAATTGGAATATTTTGGCAGGTAATTACAAAACGAAACAAACCAAAGCATTCTCCTAGTTGCTTTGTCTAGCTTTCCTTAGCAGATCACAGTATGATTTTCCTGTGTGTTCAGGTTGTAGTATAATCACAACTAGCTAAGTCCAATTTTAACTTCAGAGTTACTTTTTGCAATGTAATACTGTAATGAAAGGACAAGTATAGAAGTCAGCTATGAGCTAAGTATAAAAAGTGAAGGAATAGCTTAAAAAAAGATAAACCTCCCCCTGAAATCTATGCGTATAGACGATAAGTTTTTAGCTTATCGTGGTTGTGCAGTTTAAAGGCTGTTAGTAGGTGTGCTGAGATCTTTGAAGTTATGTTGGAAGCTTGTAAAGTTCGGCTGATGTAAAGCAAATCTGAGCAGATGTTGCAGGGAGTTGATTTCTATATTAGATTGAAAGGTAGAAGCTGTGTGGGTATTGGGCTGTCCACGTGAGTGCCTGGAGATGAAATGTGTGGTGAACCAGTTTTTAAGGAGCTGCAGCAAAAAAGAGCTGTGGTATTTTAAGTCACGGGGCTAATTTTGTAAGGAACTTTGGAAAGTGGCGTTTTGGACTTTAAACTTTTTAAACTTGAAAGGCTGGCTGATGGAAACAGGTAGGAGTGTACTGAAGTAGTATCACATCCTGTCCAAAGAAGTTGACTGCTGCAGTTTGGTTTTTGTCTGTCTCCAGCTGGCGTGATAAAAATAAGCTTTTAAAATTAGACTTGTAGTGCATATACAATTAGTGGGTGTGACGTGTGTAAGCAACTGTCTGCGCCTGCTGTCCATAAAGTAAAAAAGTAAAAACCAAATAATTAAAAAAGCTACCAGATATGCCTGATTTCCTATCTTATTAGTAGAAATTAAACTTAATTTAATGGTAAGCCTTTGTCACCCAACACTATGGGATCAGACAGGTTCTTTTAGGGGTCCTTGGCAGGATGATAACAGCACTATATGTGGCTGTTTGCCTTATAAAATGGCATCATTTTGCTGACCGTGTTACCAGGAGTCAGGAGCAGGGTGTACTGGTCACAATCCTATGAAGGTGCAAATGTATTTTTTCTCTTCCGTTTTGATACTTACTCTCTTCTGTTTTAGTACTTAATAAGGCGTAGTTTTTAAAATACTTGAGCATGAGGAGTTTTACGGTCTGATTAAGCTTGAAAATCAGACGTTACTCACAGAATCTCAGGAGTTGGAAGGGACCTCCAAAGCTCATCCAGTCCAACCCCTGCCAGAGCAGGATCACCCAGACAAGGTCACACAGGAACGTGTCCAGGTTGGCCTTGAATGTCTGCAGAGAAGGAGACTCCACAACCTCCCTGGGCAGCTTGTTAATAGTTGTGCCCTGACGAAATTTAAGTAAAGCTGTGCTAAGTGAAGAGCTTATGGTGCTGGAAAAGATGCTAAGTACAGGGAACAAAAGCAACAGTGCAGAAATCTTACAGTACCAAATTCCAGTTGTAATCTCAGGGTTCAGTCTGCAGAGAAAGTCCTGCGGGCGATGCAGTGGTACCTGTGGCTGCAAGGGATTCCTGGCCCTGGGGATGTTGGGGTGAATACGAGGATCTGGGTGACTGTCAGAGGAGGGAGGTTCCTCACAGGTTCCTACTCGTTATTTGTCCTCCCCTTTAAACTGTCAGAAATATGTTTTCACGTGAATGAACTATGAAAAAGGGCATACTTACAACATGTAATGTATTCAGCTTTTATTTGCTCAGCGCCAAAAGTTTTGTATGTTCATGTGCAGTAGATGTCAGATGAAGATGTATTACTTCATGTTGAATTGATGGATGTCTGATACCTTGTTTATGGAGTAATTTTTGAGAGATGAGTGCTTGCATGATGCAGAGGTGCTTTGTAATTTTGCAGCAAGCGTTTCAGAAGTTTGCAGATTCATACTAGAATCTTGAACTGTATTAAAAAGTCAAACCTATTTATCGTATTTAAAAATAATACACAGGTTGATACTGCGCCTTTCTTCGGAGGAAATACAGTTATAGATTCTTTACAGACAGGTGTAAAATGACAGACGTAATTCTGGTGTGTGTGCTAAAAATCAGCGTGCTGCCTTAAATATGAATACTTTTGTCTGTAATGCTGGCTGTTAAGGTCTGTATGGTATTATGGTGCTATATCTGCTGTGTTATATACTTTATACTTAACCACATTTTTTCAAGCCATCTTTCAGAGGGGTAGTGCTTCTGCGGAAAAGGGGAATCAAATACTAACCCAGACAAGTTACTTTGAGTGGATTCTCTAGTTAGTCAAACAGCTTAATCAGATACTGATTAACTAACCCAGACAAGTTACTTTGAGTGGATTCCCTAGTTAGTCAAACAGCTTAACCAGATACTGATTGTGTGATGAACTGGGTATCTTGAAGTACAGGGTTGCTTCCAGCTGATGTGATGAACTGGGTATCTTGAAGTACAGGGTGGCTTCCAGCCGGGAGGGTGAAATCATACAAGATTTTAAATGCTCTGAGGGCAAACCTTTTGTAAAAGGCACATGGGCAGTGCCAGTGGTTTGCCATCTGACCCTATCTTTCTGCAGCTGGTTGGTCCTGCTTTAGGTGAAGGACTCTCCATTTGTCCCTATGATGCTGCTTTCGGTTTTTGCACTGTTTTTCTAACTGGTTACAGTCTTGTTGAAGTACAGTCCAGTTTTCTGATATAGTTGCAGTCTTTCCTGCTTCATTATCTAGAAATTAAATACTTCCATCTTGTAGACTATTAATAAAATACTTGCATGAGACTTGAAACTCCTGTGGAAACTTGCATTGGTATCGTGCTTCTTCATTATCTAGAAATTAAATACTTCCATCTTCTAGATTATTAATAAAATACTTGCATGAGACTTGCAACTCCTGCGGAAACTTGCATTGGTATCGTGCTTTTTAAAAAGACCAATCATTCGATGAGTACGAAGTGCACTACTACCAAGTGTAGTTACCTCTGCTTCTGCACTCACGTTGCAGTAATTACTACACTGTCCCAAGTCCTCTCTACATGTAGTGAAGGAAAATTGCTCAGAGGCTGGCTCTTTTTTTACTCATTTGTCATGGTGGTTAATCCATAATTTTCTTCTCTTTCTGTCTGAAATATTATACTGGATGGGAATCTCAGCCTGTTTGCTGTACTTCTGCCTTCTCCTTTTCCTTTTGCCACGTTCTTCTGATGGAGAGTATCTGCCATGGAAGTAGTCCCTCGCTGCACCCAAACGTTTAATAACTGCGTTTTTGTGTAATAACATGTGGTTGGCTCAAATAAATGCTCCTTCCAGACTGGTCTGTGAAACACCAGAATTTCTTGTTCGCTTTAGATGCTGGCAAGTGCTTAGAGTTGATGGAAGCAACTGCTTTGTCTTTCATTCCAGTTGGCTGCTGTTGAGCCAAGGGTGGGTGGCCCAGGATGTCCCCCCTCAGATGACAGCTCCTTATTTGCTTAGTTTGCAGTCCCTGTCAGGCTGTTCTTGATTTCGCTACTCCTTGTTAAATGATTTTATACCACTTGGAAATGAGACTAATACCTCTGCAGAAATACCCTTCAGCATCACTGCCTTGATACGTCCTTAAGATGAACCCACCCTACCCCATTTTCTATCTAAATTTTAATTATGGTCTCTGATTCTCTGCAAGTTGAGTGGTTAATACTTTCTTTGCAGTGTGAGCCGTATTTTCCTGAACTCTTAACTTCAAGTTCAGTTAATTCCCATTGAAATTGCTAACAGGTTTTGTGGACCCATCAGATCTGGCCTTCTGTATGAGCACTGCAAATACATTAATGAACATATCACAGCATTAAGTTGTGAAATATCATTGCAGCTGCTACTAAAGTTCCAGTAGTAAAGGCCTTAACCTTCTTTCATGGAATTAAAAGATCATATATCAATGCTTCCTTGCTAGTTTGTATGTAATGACAAGATTGTCTATATGAGGTATTAATGTTCATTTTACATAGTGCCTGTGGGGGTACCTTGCTTTATTTATGAATGGCTTGATACTTAAAGAACTCTCATATTCTAGCCCATGATTTGGTCTATGTATTTCCCAAAATATGTCATAAACCTTGTTGAGAGAAGCAGGTGGTGGGTTTTGAAAAGCTCGGCCTAGGTCGCTTTGTTGGTTTCTGGGTTTTTTACCCGGGTAGTCTGTTGGGAAGCGGGTGCAGTTATCTGCTTGTGGTTATGGTCTCGTGCGAGAGAGACAGTTCCCCAGTCTCTGCACTTCTGTGGTTATGCGCTCAACCCAGCTCAACCACATTCGGTTTCCGAAGTATTGTTTAGCACAGTATTTGCATTAAGGAAATACCCAAAAGCTAACTTGACACATGGCTGAATTATAGTTTGTGATAGCTTCTCTGCTGCTAATACCAATACGGATTGACATCAAGCACTGAGCCCAACTTGATGTGGTAAAAATGTAATTTTAATGTTTCTTTCTTTCTGACTGAGAAATACTGAGGAAAAAGCGTTTTGAAAGTAGGGTTTATTTAAATAAATACTTTGGGTTATGTGGAGCTGCAACACTGGTGTTGGTTTACTGGGCTATTGCAATCAGTCTCCTTTGGTGCTTCTGCCGAGTTGCAGATCTTGCGAGCGTTTCTTTTTTTCTGAGCTTAACGAACAGTTTTCATTTATTCAGTCCTGAAATGATGTACGTACGAACAAGGGAATAAATTCCTTTTTAAGGTGTTTCACCTTTTAAGGTGAAGAGGAGCCAGATTCTTGACATTCTCTTTTCTGTGTTATGGAAAAAAAGGAGAGAATCCACACTGTGTAAGACAGCTGACCACCATTGTCGAAATCCACGTGTCATTGGGAATATAAAATACAGGCTTTTACGGCTGCTTCAGCCTTATCTCCCATCTCTCCTTTCCTGCCTGCCCTGCCCCCATGGTAGTGGAAGACGTTCAGCTGCTGCATGGGTTCGTCATGTCGCCAGCCCCCCGAATTTATCTTTCTCATATGGCCAAATAACTTCATCCCTGTGGCAATTTGCTTGAATAAAGAGCCTGGCGAAAGCAGTGGAGCCTGGGGATACAGTATGAAAATCAGCGGTTGCTTCAGCGAGCAATTACGCAGTGACACAGCTATCAGCCAGAGGAAGGGGCGGCCGGGCTTTCATCACCGGCTGAAAATGCTCATCCGTGGAATTCCCTATGTAATATAAAGCTTTCTCAATCCAGAGCACCTTTGATTACAAATGTGTGCGGTATTTAAAATTAGTACCAGTTTTTACTGAAGGGCAGTTTGTTACTGCTGCGGATTGAAAGCACCAACCTCTGGAGAAGGATGTGCGTAGAAATGAGATGAGGAAGCTTTTGTTGGTTCCCTCAGCCTGGTATTCTGACTTGTGCTGGGTCTTTAGCCGGAAGTGTAAACTGCTGATGCGCAGATTTTATTTAGTTTTATGTTGATCAAAGCTGTATTTTTATCTGGAGCAGTTTATAATAGGAATCTGGCCTATTGCATGTAAGAGACGGGGTGGTTTTATGGGTTGCATCCGAAGCACCACTTTGTATCTTCTGGTGGGTATTGTGTGTGGTTTGTACGCAGGAGTAATATTTGCTGCCTTATGTGAAATTCTGTACATGTCTGAAAAATGAGTCTGTGTGAATTGATAATGATCATGCCCTGGAAAACTGGGAGTAATGCAGTGGTTTATAAATACAGACTTTTAGAGAAAATAAATAAACCACATACTCCCAAATTAAAGCTTCCACACAGTTTCAATGATTTGTTTGTATAAAACTGCTGTGACATTTCGTGAAACAGTTTCCAGCTCCATCTGTCTGGCTGCAGAGAGTTATTTAGGTATTCACTGGCAAATCTTTTATACGGCATTAGAGATGGCGCTGGGGCTGCAAGTAGACGTAGCTCAGCTGTTGGGTGCACACCTTGCACTCCGGTGTCTTCGTGCTTTGATGTGCCTGCTAGGACGTAGCAGGAGCGATCCCCCTGTCCTTCAGAGCTGTGGTCCAGGCTGCCAGTCTCTCTCTTTCAGTGACCTCCTTTGGCAGGTACACAAGGGAGCTGAGAAATTCCCTCATTAAAAAGCTGCATGTGTCATAATACTGATGGGAGTAGAACAAAGCTAGCCAGCTCCCTTGAGATGAGTGCTGTGGGTTTTGAGCTCATTCTTTAAATTAAGCAGGTCATGTCTTTGTTTTTGGTGTCATCAGCTTAGACAGTATCTCGCGGCTCCATGACATGTACAGATATTTAGAAAAATACAGTGGTATTTCGTAGGCATGGGAGACTTCTTGAATTCTTTGACAGGCAGTGGTAATTCAGTATTCAAACTGGCTGATCGCTCTGATCCCCCTTTCCTGAAGGTCCTGGGACGCTTTACAAACTCCAGAGGTTATTTTTTATTATTACTATTTTTCAATTACTAGTGCAGTGCTGTCCAAACCGAACCATCCCAAAATCACTGCCCAAGCACTGCCTTTACTTACCCTGTCTGGAGATGGGTCACGTCAGGGCTCCTCAAGTCAAAGGCAGAATCAATCTATTGTTTGCCTTAATCTTACGACCACAGATATCTGCACATAGCCCTGGTTTCATACGCTGGCAAAAGTCTGTTTATTCCTCAGTGTTTATACTATTGGTAATGTAAATTCTTGATATTGAGGTAGTGTTTCTAAATCTCTGTCTTGTGTAGTACCTAATGTTGTGATGTGCTCGTGGTAAGGGCTCTTTAGTGGTGCAGAAATAGACATTAATGGGGATGCATCCTGCTTTGATCTCAAATTTGCATAAAATAATTCTTATTTAGGGGATGAGCGTGAGCCTGCTGTTACATTTCTGCGTTTTTAGATTTGAAGTGAAATGCTTATTACAGGTGGAAATGCAGGGCATTCTTTTAAACGTTTTGGTTTGGGGGGTTATTAGATTTAGACTATTTACCATGAAATACCTAAACCAAAATAAAAATAAATGAATGCAGGAGGGTGTGCAAGGAACTAGTGCGTATTCCAGATAACGAGCTTACCGAGCTTTTAAGGGTAAAGAAACCACTGGAATAGATTTAAATTGACTGTATGCTTGTTGGCTGCCGCACTGCTCTTCCAGCGTGACAGACCACGGTGAAGTGGTACAGCACGTCAAGGTTTGAATTCAGTACTGGAGATAAAAATACATTGTTGCTGTACTGAGCTCCACACCGAGTGTTTTTGGGGAAGGCAAGCAGCAGGTATACAAGCTGGTCACTTAGTGTGGATTTATATAGGAAGAGAGCTGTTGGATAACTATTTGTATTTGTTAAATATGGTATGCATCTCACAGCTGCTCCCACAGACAAAATCGTCAGTGACCATGAAGTGGCTCTCAAGAACAGATCTGTTAGTGCTCACAGTTGTGATCTGTGTACGTACGTTTTAATACTGCATCCATGGATGTTGGGTTTTTTTAATTCTCTACTTAAGCCTTTTATTTCACCTTGTCTGTACCTTCTTTATGTCCCTGAGTACTGAAGATACAATGAGATTTGAAAGGCATCCTATTGACAAGAAGGAATGATGAGTTGGCTCTGAGCTGTGTCCAGGTCATGGTATTTTGTAATTAGCAGTGTTTTAAAACAGGAAATAGGAAATGACAATTACACAGAACTTTCACTCTTCATTCACATATACACTGCATGTCCATTGTTACTTACAGCTTTAAAGAGCCTCTCTGGAGGGCTGTATATGAACTAATTAATCTTATTTAACACTTCATAATTCAGTGTATACAATTAATTGGCGACATATAGAAATAATGATCCTGTTAATAGAAATTGCAGTTCCTGAGAGCTGAGACTAGTTTCCTTTCAAAGTTTTAAGCTTGGTTTTGATTTTTCTTTTCAAGTTCACTAATGATAGATATTTATCTGCCACTTGATCTTCGAAGGCAAAATTGAAATCCAGTTTATGAGCAAGATAATGAAAATCCATACCGAGCTGTTCTACTCCTGTGCACTTAACCAACCAGAAGTGTGACAGTCTTAATTGTTGCATGTTGGTGCTGCTAAGCTGTTCATAATAGGGTAGGATTACAAAGAAAATAAAGAAATAAAAACCCCAAACAAATAACGAGCCAGCACAAAACAACAATAAAAACTCTTATGATGTCTTTTGTTAAACATGAAATGTGTTTAAACATGCTTAAACATTGCACGTAGCTGAACTGTTGAGTGATCTTGATTTGAAACCTGCTGTAATCCTGGGGCTGGGGGAATGGTGGGTCTAAGCCAGTTTGTTTTCCTGAGGCTGGCATTTTTTTCTGCAAATGTTTTGAGGCATTAGCCTGTATCTGTTGACTTAATTGCTTACAGAGCTTGTTTGGAAAACAGGTCAGAGTTGCTCGCTCACCTGTTGTGTTTAAATGCATTGGGTTTGATAGTATGGCTAGTTTTGAAGTAAGTGTAGTGGGGAAATAGGGTTCAAGCTGGAAATAATTCCAGTTAGAAAAATAGGGGTGAAGAAGGAAGTTTAGGGTGTGTTAATAGATATGTTTTATCTTAGTCTGGTAAGTTCAGATGTGACGCAGTTGGATGATGCGAAGCGTGGAGTCCTTGGAGCCTTTGTGGCTTATGTAGGGAGATAAGAGTGTTGTTGCTTCCAGGAGAGGAGTCTAAATGCAACCCAGCGACTTAAGCAGGCCAAGTTTGCTAATCCTGGTTCAGGCTTGGTCACACCAGAAACTCTAAATGTGATTTGTCATTATCTGAAGTCCGTCATGAGACACAGCAGGATGCCCAACAGATGCTTAATACCAAAGGAAAGCAATCCCAGTTCTGCCCTTGGGTTGTGCTTGAAGTTCCCCTGGGGCCAGTGGAGAGAGAAGGTAACGGTGCAGCTGCACACCCCGATTTGGTTACTTGGGTTCGCTCTTTAGTCTTCAGGAGCACTCAGTATTCTACATCTCCCTGAAATAAGAGGGTCAGGAATAGAATTTGACTGAAGGCTGTGACTCTGCTTTCTTAATTAGATCTCCAAAATAGGGCTTTAATTCATCCTGCTAGTAAGTGGCACAACATTCTCTGTTAGTTTAGTACATCTCTACAGAGGTATCGCCATTGTAGTTTTTTTGTCTTAACATGTGTCTAGTATTTTCCCCTAACTGTGGTTTGTGAATATAGAAGTATCATTTTCATAACATTACATGTGTGCTGTAAGAACTGGGCTTCTCTTGAGGAAATGCTAAGACACACAAGAAATTTATTTTAGTTCTAATGCATGGTATTTGTATATAACTGTCCCATGTTTGCCTTCTAGAGATGCATTTCTCACCTTTATATAAAACAACGGCAACTGTGTTTTGACTGTATGTGTCAAGACCAAGTACACCTAACATGGGAGATAGTTTGTAATGCAATTGTTGGCTTTCTTCCATGTTAGCCTTATTTTTAAAGTACGTGACTTAACTTTTTAAAGTCATTTCTATGCATATGAACGTAGCTTATGTTCACAGTAGTTCACTAATTTGCGAAAGATCTTAAGGACACGTCTTTTCCACAAGCGAAGCCTTTTTCTCTTTTGTGTTTTTTACCTTTTCTGTTCTGTAATGAGTTAACTTTGTGTGACAGGTGGGAGATTCAAGAAAGAAATAGTAGTTGATGGACAAAGCTACCTGCTGCTGATTAGAGATGAAGGGGGCCCTCCAGAGGCACAGGTGAGCATTGCACATACAGAGCTTTATCAGCCTAATGCCACGGTTTCCTTTCTTTACAAAAGCCTTCCTTGAAGAGGACTTCCTTTCTTTTCTTCTTTCATGGTTCTTGCTCATCTTTCTGCTGTGAAAAAGCCTATGTCGCCCTCAGATGAAAAATATTCTGTTTAGAAATTATTTGGGGTTTCAATTACTCTGTGAAACTGTGTAATAAAGAGATGACTAGCTTATGTTGAATGCTTAATCAGTATTCTTCCAGTGACCACAGAATTGCATGTTACTAGCATTTCTTCTGAGTTAAAAATCTCTAAATTCTCAAAAACCAAAGTAGATGTGCACACAGTGACACACATACTTCTATACAGATCTTTGCGTTTCCTCTTGCTTCCACATTTTGTTCCCTGTGCTGGTTAAGACTCGACTTTGTGAGGTCCAGTTCAGCACCACCGAGTTCTGGGATTTCTGACTTGGTGCCTGTAGAGGATGTGTTACCTCCTTGTCTCCTAGAAGGCAACTCATGAGGATTTGCCTTTGAGAAGACGCTTGTGATTTTGTACGTTTAACTCTTACTCTGTTTTGAGTGAAGTGAAGCACTTGCTTATGTGATGCTTAAATCACAACAGACTCTGCCCGCCTGGGTCCAGGCAGCATCCTGCTACCTCTGCCTCTTCTTACCTGGGTGCTCATGGGGTTTCTGGAGTGTGTTGGTTGCTCCTGGCCTGGCTTTGCTTGGCTGTTTGGTGGTGGATCAGCTTTAAAAAAATAAATAAATAAATGAATTAGCAGCAGGAACTGTGCTGTGGCCAAACAGCTGAACGGGAGCGGTGCCAGCAGCAGCAGCGTGTGTTTCAATGCTCCACTATTGCTTATGAGCTGCAGGAGGATTAGAGCGTGGGGGAAGGTGCCCGGACAAAGGAGAAGAGAAAGGAGGTGGAGGAAATGGAGACTGAGAGACACATCCTGGAAGGAAGCTAAAATGCAAACAAAAAATTAGTGTCGCTGACACATCTGCAGCCGTGTGAGGCGTCAGCCTAAAAGAAGCGCTCTGTTTGAGGCTGTGAATAATTTGGCTGAAGTACACAACAGTTTCCAGGCCCCGATGCTTGGAGAATATTCCCTCCTATAAGAACATAAATATTGTAGTTGTAAAGGCACACGCAGCGATCTAAGTATTTTTGTACTTGAAGAATTGGCTTTGCAGAGTTTATTTGCACTAACTGCAAACTAGTGAACGGCCGTGGATGGTGTTCTGCTTTTGATCTGTGCTAGGTACACCTGGAGGTTTTAATGACTACTGCGGCTGAGGTTTGTTCTGCAGCAAATAAACGAGTATGGAAAGGTTTAAGGTGTTAGCGCTATTTCACCTCTCAGAAGATGTCTTTCACATATAAATTATCTTTGGATTTTTTGGTGTAATTTGAAGTCACACGTATAGTAAAGATCCTTAATTTGTTTATTAATTCCTGGAATAAAAAGTTTCCTTCTGAGTTCATTAGTATTTATGTCTATATAGACATGAAAATAGAACATTACTGGGAGGAAAATGTTTACCTCACACTTTTTACTTACAATACAGAAAATGTTGGTAAGGTTCAGCCCTGAGGTTCTGCTTTTCGCAGCTGTGCAGTGTATTTTCATAGGTAGGGCATAACTAAGACTTCAGTAAGTGGTGAGCTGAACTGCCATCCTCCTGGCACTCTGCTGCACGGAGTGGGGAGGCTTCCCCAGCTGATGGCTTCCTTGCTTCGGTGCAAAGGCTGCAGCTCAGGTCTCAGTTTACTGTGTTCTTTTTCTAGGGGGTGGTGTGGGAGGAATATAAAATTGTTCAAAGATGAAAATAATAAAAACCAAACCAAACAAAAAAAATCCCACCCAAACCAACAAAAGCTCATTCCTGGGATGAGAAGGTGGTGAGGTGCACTAGCTTGATGCTGCTTGGTTTTTTGAATATTGACCATTTCTTATGCTCACCAGGTTTGATTTTACTCTTGCTATGATGTATTACGAATGTAGTGGCCTCTTACTGTAAAAGCTGATTAACAGAGCAGCTGAGCTATAACGAGCTGTCACGTGCTATTTTTTTTAGTTTAGAAATTTTTGTAACTTGGTTTTGTTTGAGCTTCTCTTGGTCTAACAGATCTGAGCTATCCTTATTTCAAGCCATTCCCTGCACAGTGATGTGGATAAGACATCCTGGGTTTCCAGACCTTGTGTGTGTTTTCCAAAATTCCTTTGGTTTTATTTTTTTAATATCACAGGTCTGATATCCACACAGCTTAACCTTATTTTAATATAAAAAGAGAAATGTGGAATTACTCGTAATATTTTGTCTGGAAGATCTGCACTGAATAACCACCCTCTGAATCTGTTAATAATATTCATTAGAGAGTGTTAGCTTCCAAGCTGATACTCTAAGGATGTTGTAGCTGTAAGGAAGAGTCCTTGGCTTGATGCTGCTGAGTCCAGTAAGCAAGAACCGTTTTATAATAAAGACCCAAAACCAAGTCCACTGTAATGATGCTGCCTCTGGTTCCTTTGGTTAGATCTTGTGGTTTGAGTAGTTCAAATTTAATAGTGTGGTAGGTGACCTTATTCTGGCAGTAACTGTGCTGTGTGTAGGCAGTCCTATCCTTAACATCTGGATGATTGTCCTTCCCACTGTCTTGAAAACCTCAAAACATTTTTGGCTATTTTTACGCTGTAACCGTAAGAG
>NW_010177845.1:0-9222 GCF_000695765.1 Mesitornis unicolor | reverse complement strand
TGAACATCAGATGGGACCTTTTCCCAACTCAAAAGCTCCCAAATGTGGTCTGCAGCTCAGGAAAAGCACCAGGGATTTTCCATGTACAGCCACGCTAGGATTTCTTCCTGTTTGAAGGCACCGTGATGGACCACCTATCACAGAAGGAAAGGGGCTTATCTTAAGATAAACACGGAGTTCAGAAGGTTTCTGCTGCTTTACAGCCAAACTAATGCGTATCATTTTTAATGCTGTGTTCGTAAGCCTTTGGGAACCGCAGATATTAAAAAAAGCTCTTTAACCAGTGCACAGGGGAAATGAATGCTGCGGAAAAAAATATTAAATCAGTGTTACTTTGCTGTGCAAACTTCTGCTCTCCTTTCAGGCTAAAAGTGGGGGTTATGCAGGACAAATTACTTGTTAACTCCCAATTTCAATAATGGATTTCAGTGTCCCCCTGAACAGATTAGAGAGGTGAAACTAATACCGATATGAGTGGTAACTAAACCTGACAGCCCAATAAATCAAACCGCTCCAGACAAACAGCTTCGCGTTTCAAAGAGGAAACCGTAACAAAAATAAACAAGTCAGTCACAAATTCTACCGTCAGTTATTAGCATGCATTTATTTAATGCACCTGATAATGAACAAATACACTGCAGCTACGGGAAAAACCACAATTACACCAAGTCAACCCTTCCAGCACTGCCGCCGAAATTTTAAGACTGCTGTAAATGCAACACAACCACTGGGATCATTACTGGGGAAATCAGAGACATTTCTAAAGCTCACTTACAATATTTTGCCTTTGTAAATCCTGATACACTGAACAAATAGATTTGCCACTGGGGTTTAACGAGATGAACCAGGCTTGCACGTATTTATCCAACCACATTATTAAAATACTTCATATATTCAGTCCACTCCCATATTCCTAAAGTTAAAAACGCATCATATTCTTTAATAAAGGACTCTGCTTGCAGTTCCTCAGTAAAACACTAACACTATTTCAGAACACAGCTACATTTATGCAATATGATCACTTCAGATCACACACCTCGGGCGGGATTTAAGCCTTACAGCAGAACCAATCACGGTGTCATTCGGCCCTCAGTAGCTTCCCTGATCAATCCCTGGTCACCGAGGGCTGCGTCTTCTCAACGCTAAAGAGCTGCAAATTAGTGCTTAGCAGAGGAAATCCAGCGGCCAACACTAGAGGGTCATGTTATCTGGAAATCTCATCTGCAGCAACAGCGAATTATTTTGTTTCTGTTTTAAAATGATTTGCAGCTGTATAAGTGGCATTCGGGATTTTAAAAATCTCGCAGCACGACTCCTACAGAAATAAATTACTATATCTGAATTAGGTTGGTGGAGTTGGTCACTTCAGAGCTCTACATAAATCCCTTGTAATAAGGTTGTAACTATCACTATCAAGTAGTAAAAGGATTGAATCCAAGTGAACACGAATACAGCATCAACTTCTTTGATAACTTTTTTAGTATTTCATGTACAGAACACAGTACTCACTTCCAATTTAACTTAGAATAATTACTTATGGATGGACACCCACTGCAGACAGCACCAGCAACTCTGTGCCATTCACCACACAGGAGGTCAAGGGGGAGCAGAAACAGCCCTTCAGCAGCCCTCTGCTAAGCCAGCAGGCACACAAAGAGCTTTCACAGAAACCCAAATGATTCTCCTGTCAAAAATACCATTATTCTTGAGGAGAAGATTTCTGCAGTCCTTCTTTCCTTCCACTTTCCCTGTCTCGCTCACTGAAACCTGTGGAGACTGCTGGGCCTCACGAACCGCAGCAACCATAAACAGCTCCTTCTGCTCTGATGGGTGTAGGCCTGGGGAGCTCCGAGTTGATGGGGATTTCATTTAATTCCAATAATAGTTTAATTTAATTCCAATAAGTCTTCTTTCACAAAGCAGTGTGTGAAAGAGAGTGCACCTCATGCTCCTTTTCCACCCCTCATCATACTCTGACTCTCTTCCCTCTCCATATCTGGCCTACAAGTAAAGCCCTCTGCAAACCACAGCTTCTCCCCAAGCTCTGCAAGGACAAATGTCACATCCCCCATCTGAAAAAGCTTCATTTTGCAACGAAGTTTTCAGTATTTGAGTCTTGCCAGGCTTTTGCAGTCATCTGAGGAACACCACTAGCAAAGGCCAGGCCTGGATGAGGGACAGGGCAGTGTGGCTACACGGTACCAACACCATTTCAGTCACGGTACCAAGTTATTAACAAAAGTGTCCCAAATAGTGGCAAGCTTTATTTGTTCAGACACCCTAAACTACAGAGTGCTGCAAAGTATCATCATTTTAGCAATGCACTGCTACTTAAAATACAAATCTCTGTTAAGGTTATCTGGTCTGCTCCTAGGAAACAACAGCCTCTTGAAGTAAGTTCTAACAACCTAAGATATTTCTAAAATATAAGCACTAACTTAGGTAAGGCTCAGTGTCCCACACAGTCAATATAGCAGAAGAACAAGAAAATCCACAGCTCAAATTCACAAGGCAGCCCCTGTGTCTCCAGGGGGGGACTTCTCAGAGCTGATCAGCCCACAGGGACACCCCTCTCTTGTTCACCACATCCTTTCAGGGCAACAAAAACTGCCCTGAAACACATGAGCAGCACCAAAGGCAAAGAAAACACAGCCAGGATGGAGAACTTGGTCCATGGCTCAATCCAGCTCAGGAATTAACCTTCCTGAAACTCTCCCGAGTATTTTAAATGCAGAATCATCTCCATTTCATGTGTAGGATGAGCTAAATCTCACTAAGAAACAGAGAAGGAGAGGGAGAAGACCACAAGCTCACATAAACCCTCCAATTATTTTTCTTTGCTCCTTTGGCAATATGTATGACTCATCTACAAAAGGGATGATGCAAATGCACTCCTTAAACCTCAGCCATACAGTCTTAAAATCACATTATTATTATTATTACTAGGAACAATGTTTAAAGAACTCGGGAGATTCTGGCCTCCAGGTCAAACCTAACCAGGGGTGTTTATGAACATCAGATGGGACCTTTTCCCAACTCAGAACCTCCCGAATGTTGTCTGCAGCTCAGAAAAAGGTATTTCTAAAATAATGCAGTATTGAGTAACTTTAACTTGTGGTGCTGTAAAATTCGGGCACTTTTTGAAGAATAGTATGAATGAGAATTCAAGGAGGTCTCAGCATTCACCACACTTACTGATTGAACAATATCCTGGACCGGACTATGAACTTGAAGATGTACTCCAAAGCCTTCATAGCTTTGAAGAGCTGATCGGTGATGCCACACTTCTCAGCATTATCCACGTAGGTTTTTAAAACTTTAGTCAGTTTTCTGTTTAAAGAAAGAAACATATCCAAGTTACAAGTTGGAAATCACAAGTACATCAGTTGGAAATTCTCTTATTCCACATTTTACAGTGAAACAACTTTAAATACAACACCATTTCAACTATCACCTCCCTTCCAATGAATAGAAATTGTGATTTTAAGGCAACTACAAGCAATTCCATTTTAAACCATTCTAGCTACACCCTATGTGTCAACATTCACACTAAAAGTAAATAATACTGCATTATATACCAGTACATCTTGACATGTGGGCACTTGTTTGAATAGGATTAAACCACCCAAGAATTTCAAGTAACTACTTTGATGCAGTCAATGTAACCTCTTTACCAAACTTAATAAAAATAAAAAGGCAGGGAGAGAGCAGGGATCTGCCATGCCAATGGGTACAAATAAAGCCCAAATTCAGCATCCTCAACCTTAAACCTGCTGCTACCTCCCTGCACTTCAGGAAGGGATGGATGCTCTCTATGCCTACCAGTGAAAGGGTCATCTCCAGCTCCAGCAACCACAAAAAATAAACCCAAATACTGGAGGATGCTTCATCCTTTATCCACTTCACATGAAGGCTGCAACTCAGGAAACTGATCGTAGTATCCAAGTTGGGACTAAAGGCTCTGCTTCATTATTTTAAATCAGTATCTCTCAGCCATTTTCTGGTCATGTAATACAGACTGTGCAACAGCAAAGCGCACAGCAGGCTTCCTAATCTGGATCTGTTATCCTCACAACACTACAAAGATATCCATTACATATTTTTCCTCCAGGACTGAAGCAGCAGCAAAGATCCCAACTGTCAAGAAATACTTAAATCAGCAAAAGTAACAGACCTTTGGTTTTTCGTTTTTCAGATAATATAGGGTAGAACATCCGTTTAATGCACCAAACAACACCTATTTGAAGCACCTTAAATGGGTATGATTCATTTCTCAAATATAACTGAGAATTGCTTACATTTTCCTTACAAAACAATTCTTGACACAGTCAAATCATCCCCAACTTCAACACAACAAAAAGACTTCCTCCTTGTAATGACCAGAAGTTTTACTACTGGTATTTCAAGAGAGAAAGGCACAGCATCTCCTGCCTTCTTCAAAAACCTCCCACCCTCCCAGGTTCTATGGGCAAATTCCTAATTAAACCACAATGTTACTCAGTTACTTGTTTATATGGAAAAAAACATTATAAGCCACAATAGAAAACGTAGGGGTTTTTATTTACGTGTAGGCTAACGTAGCGCTGAAATGCTTCTTAATGTAGGTTTCCAGCACGGGATTAAAATGTTGAAATTTTCTGTCAGCAATCAGCCCAATGATAAAAACCTGAAAAAAACAGCACAATTATTGCACTATCCTCAAAAAATCTTTAATGTTGGACATTCACACACCTTCATTTTAAGAAAAGACTTTTTAATAACATTAAAAAGACACAGACTTTGGCTTTTGATTGTCCTCCCTTCCTGATCATATCAAAGTTTGCTGCTAGAAGCAGAAACTTCCTGTTTCTGTCCTTAATTCTGCTGTTAATCCACTAAAGCAACTGGACTTTTCTGAATACATTATGACATGATGTTATCCAACCCCTTTTTGATCAAGTCCAACTGAAGCCTTCCATGCATCTTAAATTCAATAGTAACTAACAGCCAATAAGATCCATTTCATTAGCAATCTTCATTCCAGCATTTACAGCATGTTTGTTTGATGTACCTACATTTTATTCCATCCGCTGCGCAAACTTACCAGAGCATCGAACACCAACGTGTCAAACGTCTCGCTCTCCGAGTTCTCCATCATGATGTTGAAAAGTGCATCCAGCGTATCTTGAAGAAACTACAAACAAATACACAAAATCCATCACATTTCACAGAAAAATTGGAATTCAGACAGCTTTCTACAGACGTACTTGTAAAATACATTAATGAAAGCAAGTAGTATTTTAAAAGTTAGCTGAAAAAAAGGAACGTTTCAACAATTCTTTTAGGTAAGTTGATTATCTGTAGGTCTGTATCACTCAGAGACAGAAGGTCACAAATCACACTTGGTACACCTGAACAGTAAGTTTAATCCATTATAGTGAATGAATAAAAATGTATTTCAAAACTCTGCTTCAAGAGACAGCCAACAGGACCATGCAGCTTCCGAAAACTGATGTTTCAGAGCACAAACCAAGCAGCTCATGCCAAATAACTCAAGGCATCCTCAGTAGCTCTGAGCTGAGCAGTAAGTGCACAGCACATCCCCAGTTTCACATGGGAGCACGCATGCAGGCATGGGGAACGGAGCACACAACCTTCTCCCCAGCCCAAAATCTCCACGCCTTTGGGTCTGTCACACAGGAAGAGTCTTCACCTGGGCACACCAAAGTAGAAGCAGATTAGCACCAGGGGATCCGAGTCAAGCAGAGGGATAAAAGCTGTTTGATGCACGTATAATTACAGTTTTTCCTCCCAGTGACAAGTAGTCCATGCACAGAGCAGAGATACTCATCAATACACTTGGTTTTAGCAGCATGGGATTGTGTGTCTGAGCATTTTCTTCCTCCGGATGACACAAAACCAACGTGGGCTCCTCCAAGGCAGGGCGAGGATGGACCACAGCCTCAGTTTGTATTTGTTTTAGTTAGGAGAAGAGTTCAACATGGATTGTTCCGGCAAGTCTGTCTCAAACAAAGTAAAAATGGAGTTCTTTTGGCTTGTAGATGAGTATAGTTGAGGAAGGATATCTGAATAAACAGAAGGCAACTGCTTCCTGAGATCAGAACTAAAGAGATACTACATACACTGTGAGAGAGATGGAAAAACAGCCTCTCACCTTCCTCCTTTAATTTTTCTCTATGCAAGGAGTCTCCTACATCAAACGTGATTCACTTGGACTATCCACTAAATCCAGAGTTAAATCTCAGGAATTAACCTCCATTTAGCAGCTCACTGAGCAACGCTGAATGCCAAAGTTCCCCAAAACAAGTGAACATGGAGCCACGGTTCATGCTACTAAGAGCTGAAGATGAAAAAGGAGAAAAGCCCAAATGCTTGCAGCTGATTTTAGACTTCAGATCTGAGGGAGATCCAGCTCATAATGTCAATATAGGGTTTTCAGGGGAAAAAATTATAGCCTTCTCAGTTTCATTCGTTCAATTGAAGAACATGTGGAAATAAAATATATTTCATCACCAGCTGGCAGGAAGGAAAGAGTAAAGAAGAGCTTTGAGCTTCAACAGCAGAGGTTAAAGAGGTGGGGCTCTTGAGCTTGGAGCAGAGGAGACTGAGGGGTGCCCTCATTCCTGGGGATCCATTGGGAAAGGGCAGTGTCAGGAGGAAGGAGCCAGGCTCTGCTCTGGGATGGCCAATGCCAGGACAAGGGGCAATGGTCCCAAGCTGGAGCACAGGAGGCTCAAGCTGAAGATGAGGCCAAAGTTTGTGAGTGTGAGGGTTCTGGAGCATGGCCCAGGCTGCCCAGAGAGGTTGTGGAGTCTCCTTGTGTGGAGACCCCCAAAGCCCTGGCCGTGTTCCTGTGTGACTGCTCTGGTGATCCTGCTGTGGCAGGGGTTGCACTGGCGGAGCTTTCCAGGGCCCTTCAGACTCCTCACATTCTGTGATTCTGTGAAGTTTCTGTCGTGGTTTGAGGAGAAGCAGCACTCTGAGATCTCAAGCATTACCTAAATCCCTTGAAAAACAAATGATGATTAGAAGGCCGTGTCACGACCAATCGAGTCTTCATTTCCCATTTAGCCATCCTGCACTGCCTTTCATTAGCAGAGCACCAGTTTTAAACCTCTTCACGAGGACTACACATAGCAGCAAGGAGAACACAAGATGCGTGGTTTTTGTTGTATAAAATGGCAGGAAAACATTGCTCAGGTAGGGAGCTGGCATGAATAATTTCCAGACTATTAGTTTACCTTCTCATATCCCATAGACTCCATGCACAAATGGAGCCAGAGCCTCTGTTAAAGGCAGATAACATTTACAGCCTCCACACGCTATTGAAACGGGCAAATACAGAATGAGCATCTTGGCTGATCTCTACTTGGTGATAAATGAACACCGGTAGGCAGAGGTATTGTGCTGGAGCTTTAAAAATAAATAGAAAGAGTTTGACAGAAAGTTTGAATATGTTTTATCAAGTACTTTATGTAACATATCCAGCCTGAACCATGTATTGCATTTTAAAACACGAAGGACAAAAAGGCTGAAAGAATAGAAAGGAATAAACCAGGTATTTCCAACGTGCAACAGAGCAGTCTCCACAAACATTTTCTGAATGCTGCTGTAACAGATGGTTAACAAAAACAGTGGTATTATAAAAAAAAAAAAGCATAGAAATAGAGCAAAATTAAACATTCACCCTTCCTGTGAAGCAGAAGGAAGTATTGGTGTCAAGTTTTTAGCTACCAAATGACCCAGAAAACAGCAGCAGGTAGAGCCTCCCTGAAAAACTGATTATTTGAGGCACTATTTTCCCCCACATTCAATACAGGGTAATAGCAGCAGTCTCAGATATTTAAAGTTACTTCAAGATGAGGCATTCATTATGCTTCAATTAACCAAATTAAAACCCACTGAAGTAAGAAAACAACACTACAGGCCCTTAAGGGTCATCTGTCCCCAATACACTACATCTTCTGACACTCTTGGATTTGATTTATTGTAACACACTCAATAAAGTCCCAGCCTACTCTTTTCTACAGCTAAACCTGTCTTTATGCAGGTCTCTACAATCACTCAGTGGCCTTGGCAAACACAAATAACTTGGCTCAGCTAAATATTTTCAGGAGAAATAACTTTTTTTGAGAAAAAAAAATAGCAGCAGCACACAGTAGGACTGCATTCCATATCCATATATTAAAAATAGATTTAATATCACCACGTAAGAATTGCAAGATGTTTTAATCTTCCAAAGAAAAATGCCCTTTGCCTTCATGTATCTGTATACAAAAATTCACTGAAGTGCTCAAAAAACCACTCTACGTTTTCAGAAATTTCCATTTTAGATGTGTTTTACCAGTACTCAACATCTGAAGTGTTCCTTGAGTGCAGGGACAAGGGCATTACCACCCTGAAGGCTGCGAGGTACCCGGTTACAGTTTAATATGTGAGTGTGTGCAACAAAGCAGAAGGTAGGAATACCTGAAAAGATGGGATTCAGCAAACCTACGATGTCAAATTGTCATTTATTTTTCAAGAAACTGACTTGTTACCTTAACCACTTCCCCACCATCAACCTTCATCAGCTGCTTCAAATTCTGCTGCAGCAGGTTCGTGTTGGACCGCCACTTCAGAAGCCCCAGGAGATCAACTAGGAGTAAGAAAACACAATTACATCATGTAACTATAATTCTATACAATAATTATTGTATAACATCAACTACATTGAGGACAAACAGGTTTATTTCCTTAGGTCAGCCATTTTTACCAGACAACGACGCATTTCTAGCGCGCCTCTGACGCTGCAGAAATTCAGCACAAAGCTCCTGTCACAGAAATACTCTGAAAAGGCTTTTCAAAAAAAAAAAAGCAGACTGCTTTTCAAATGTCAGCAGTCAAATCCAGGCCAAGAAAGTCTGATCCCTCGGTTTTCATTTGCTGTGCACAACAGTTGTGCGTTTAGAAAAAGATGCCAAAACGAAATTAGTCAGCCACTAACGCAGCCGTATCTACGGGGCCGTGACTCTCCCGGCATTCGTGTTGTGAGCTCCTTTGCTCTCGCCGAATAAACTGAAAAGAAAATAAGGCACAGAGCAAGACAAACAGTCACAAACTTGACTCATCCAGGGGCAAGCTGTCTGCTCAGTAACTCAGAATGCCCCAAATTTCTTGGCTGGTTGAGTCATGGAGAGATTGGGTACAGATCCCATCATGAAACAAGTCAACTGCAAGTGG
>NW_010177844.1:0-9182 GCF_000695765.1 Mesitornis unicolor | reverse complement strand
GTACGGCGGGGCCCTCGGACCCTGCAGGATGTTAAACCCCCGCCGTGAGTGCCGGTCTGGTTAATTTACATGGCTGACCATGAACCTGAGGTGAACTGCCTGAGTCATATCGAGGTGGTGTTCCAGCCTGTCATCTCTCATCCTATTAAATCTAAATTGATGTTCTGGGTATTACGAAAGACCCAAAGACTGTGCTTGGCAGGGCCCAGGGGAAGAATGGTAAAAATGCTCTGCAGGAGACTTCAGTGTCTTCAGTTATCAGAGGGTAAAGCCCACCCAAAATAACAGCTCAGTTAAATGAGACCTTAACATCAGCCAACTCTGACTAGCTTAATCCCATACGAACAGGAAAAATAAAGACGATAGATCAACTGTTTACTGTGACTGTTGCTAACTTGACACTTCTACAAGGCTTGACGCCAGAAGCCAGAGGGTGTGAGACACCCCTGCCCTGACTGCTAATTTGGCCTAAGAGAAGGAGAAATTCCCAGAAATTGGCCTTGGACTGCACAATTAGAAAGGCCATTGGCAGCTTATACTGGCACTCCAGTTTATAAGGGAATAGTTAGAAATCCACTGGAAAGGGACATAGGTGGTAATCAGGCACCATGAGTAAGCAGAGCATGAGGTACAACTGGTAGCCACCAGGGCCAGGCCACCACAGGCCACTCACAGGCCAACTGCACACACCGTACATTAGAAACGCGTGTCGACCCACTATACTCACTCTGCTTAGTACATCAACTTGAAATTATGTGACTGAACGGAATTTTGTTCTTGCAGTCACCCTGCCCCTGCCCTCACCTGTGCTATTCCTACAAGGAAAAGCAAGGAAATACAGTCACAGGAGGATGAACACATAAGTTACTTACACAGCTGCAAAATGCAGTTATGGTACCAGGAGATAACTGTGAAAAAGAAAACCAGCTGCAGAGACAACTGGAGACTGTACTGGTTTACGTGGCAGAATCTGAAAAGGGATTTAACTCGCCCAGAAGACATTTAGACACACTTTATCTATGCAGACTGATTTCAGTACAAGAAGAATTGAGAGCATTCACATGATTAATACCCTGACACAACTGGCTGGAGGAGCTGTTGTCCTTATCCAAGACTGCTGTTGCCTGCTACAATTGCTGCTGGAGGAGTCTTGCGTTGGTGTTGCCGCTTGAAAAAGTGGTGGTAATCATGAATGCCTCCTTTCTGTACAAACACATACAAAGTTCAAGGACAAGTGTGGTATTCAGCACAAATAAAGGCATCACTTCCATTCAAAGCTGCAAGACTTTATCAACACAGGGTGAACGTGTCTCAGTCCTGCCTGCTCCCATCCTTCCTAACAAGCAGCTCTGGAAATCAAGTGATAAGGCAAGAAGCAGCAGCAAGAAAGTACCTGACATGAGAGGAAAGGTATCAAGAGGCATGCCAGCTTCAAAATCTCCTGCTGCATCTGCCCTAACCCACCAAGTGGGTGGTCCCTTACACCTTTTTAGTATAGTGTATACTCGTGAGACACTTCTTTTGCTAGCTAGACCCTTAAGAAATTTGACAATATTCCTCTGTATAGACTTTCCCCTCCCTTGGTGCTCTATTCTATCCTTGCTCAGAAGCTGCCATCACCTGTTGTTCCTCCTGATACCACCCACATCGACACTTGAGCCCTTGAACTACATTCCCTCATGCTCATGTTTCCAGCAGCCAAGTGCAAAGACCCTTCACCTGGAGCATGAAGGCACCCACATGGAGGCCAGCATGCCCCACGGCCACATCTGCTCCTCCATGCTTCTACTAAGCAGCAGCAGTTCTTCCTATGTTCAGAAATTTTCCACGTACACCTGGCTGATGGCACATAGGAACAATTTGTCCCACTTTAGATGACCCCACAGCTATCAAACAGACATCCCATTAATCTGCCTGATTGTAGATAGGTAGCAAAGGTGAGATTGAGATCTTATCTCAGGCAGATCCTAAGCTTCAAAACAAATATGGCTCAATTCTGATGGCAGGCTGCACGTGCAGAGGAAGGGGTACCACACCATACCAGCCAAACAAGTGTTCAGCAGCTGCCTCAACAGCTCTCTACTTTGTGACACAGAGGTTAAGCCTCTGCTGACTGGAAAAGAGGATGTCAATGTTCTCATATAATCCTGTGTTTTATTCTTCCTAATCTCATGTAACACTGGATAGAATGAGTGTGGGTAGATGAGTAAAATACAGCACCAGGGACTACAAAAGGTAACTAAATAGTTACAAGATTTTAGTATAATTTAAGGCATAAATAAGTATGTTCGTCAGATTCCTGCCTCCTGAGTTTCAGTATTTCTGACAAGTCCTCAAAGCACATGAGCCAAATTATTCCTAGTACTAGCAAAAGAAAAAGCATAGAGATGAGATTTTTTTTTTTCAGACAGACCCTTGAAGTGTTGAAAAGTACCAGGCTATAAAGAGAAGTTATTTACTGGCAAAAAACAAGAGTTCACCTCTTGGGCACATGCCTGGAGGAAGAGGGAAGAACCCAATGTTAACATTGCAGTGGATTCATAGACTAAGCAAGAAGTCTGAATAACGAGTAGCAGCTCTTTATGCTTCCACAAAGAATCTGCAAACTCACTAAAGAAACAAAAAAGCGCACAAACTAGCTCTGTGGTCACAGATCTTACCATAAGTTTTTTCTTAAAATGTGTAATTGTAAGGAAAAAGAATAATTAAAAAGTCCAGTATTTTCTTCATATACATATTTACATTAAAAACTCTTCACTGTATTACTCAGCATTAATATGTTGATTGAATGAGCCATGCCAGCAAACTTGATATAAGCCAATCTTCCACTCTGCATAAATAAAAATGTCAATTTTTGAGATCTTTTGCACCAATCTACCAAGAATACCAGCCTAAGGATGCCCAACATACTGGGCTTCCATACTGAAAGGCCGCAATAAGGTCTCCCTGGAGTAATGTGTTCAGCCTGAAGAGAAGACTCCAGGGAGACCTTATTGCAGCCTTCCAGTATCTGAAGGGGGCTACAAGAAAGCTGGGGAGGGACTTTTTGCAAGGGCAGGTAGCGATAGGACGAGGAGGAATGGTTTTAAACTGGAAGAGAGGAGATTTAGACTGGATATTAGGAAGAAATTCTTTACTGTGACGGTGGTGAGACACTGGCACAGGTTGCCCAGGGAAGCTGTGGATGCCCCCTTCCTGGCAGTGTTCAAGGCCAGGCTGGACAGGGCTTTGAGCAGCCTGGGCTGGTGGGAGGTGTCCCTGCCCATGGCAGAGGAGTTGGACTGGATGAGCTTTAAGGTCCCTTCCAACCCAACCCATTCTGTGATTCTATGAACATTACGACTGAGAGCTGTTTACCATGTGCCATAGAAACGACCAATGCAGCTATGGAGAACCAGTTACTATACAGTATTTATTCTGAGCACAAGTTCTAATACATACTGAGGTAATGGATAGTGTATATACAAGGAATGATCATAACACACAGATTTTACATTGTATTTACAGAATTTTAAATACTCAATGACGTAACCACCCGACAGTGTGAAAGAATAGTGCTCTCAAATGCACGCAGCTAACTGTTCCTTTTGTAAACTTTGCAAAAACCCAACCATTATAAAGCTCTCTGGTGAACATACACTTTTAAAGGACTGTATTTAAAAAAGGCTAACGTGCCCGAATTTCTGATACTTTACACAGTCTTACACAGTGCAGGATATTTTTCTCCTGCTTTTGCACATTAGCAATGGCTGGCTAAAACATTGAAGAAGTGAAAAACTTCATCTTTATCCATTACTGCCACCTCAGTTGAGCATTCAGTACATGATACTGGATGATACACTTCCTCCTCTTCTTGATTTGACTCTACAGAAGTCGTTTCTTTGCTGTACTTCATTTTCTTACTTCTTTTCTTTGGCTTCTTTCTGTATTTCAGAATTTCCTCTTTGTTAACAAAGCAGTTCATCACAAACATCGCTCTATATTGTGTTTTGTAAGATTCATGCCTATGGAGAAGGGGAAAAAATGCAAGTCATACCACTGGTAAAACTCTGCTTCCAAGAAACTGGTTATCATCCCTGAAAATTGGATTAAAGATAGGAGATACCATGCCAAAATGCTGAAAGCCAAATAAGTATGATCTATAAACATGTTTTATAAACAAAACCAATTTCACAACTACAAAAATCATTAAAAAAAAGAATTACAGCCATCTGTCTTGCTTTTAAGGCATTTTTAAAAACATGCTGGTTCTTGCTGAAATAAACACCCTGGAGTACAATGGTATTGGTACTACAGAATTACGCATTGCTATGTATAGCTGATGACAGGCACAGATCATGAAGCTGCAACTGCAAATGACTCAAATACTGGCACTTATATCCTAAAATGTCTTGCAAGCCTGAAATTCCTTATTTATAAACAACAAACATGAACACATCACACTTGAAGCATGTCTGTAATAGAACATAAAATGTATTTTCAGCTGTCATCAGTATAACAACTGTATAGCTGGAGTATGTAGCAGAATTCAGGGCTGCAGTTCAATTCAATTCAACACAATCTCCCTTGGGCTGCAGTTTTACAGCACCCTAAACCAACAAAACAGGTGGCTGCAGACGTCCTATCGTGCCTTCTGCTGGCTTCACTGCTTGTGTAACGCTGTGCTGAGCTACTGCAGTTTATTAAACCCACAAAAGACCAGTCTGGCAGTAAAAATGCACGGCTTTCTGTCTGCTTAGCAGACTGAAATACTTAACTATAGAACAGGGTCAAGGAATCTCAAAGCCAGCAAGGGGAAGAGAAACAGCACCCAGCATTTTGATGATTTTAGGCTGCTGTGGAATTTCATCTTCAATCGCCAAAAGTACTCAATAAATGAGAGGTTGTTTATTCCTTATTTCACAACATTTCTTTCTACTTTATTCCCAGTTCAAGAGTCCTCTCCTTAGCACAGGTTTGCAGTACTAATTGGGTTTGCAGTGCAGTCAGATATTGGAGAGCTGCCAAACACATTACAGATTCTCACCTAAATGGTTTCCAAGCGCTTTTTAATATAACTATACTCAAAATCACAACTGCTAAGGCTCAAACCAAGTAAGAATACGCTATCTTGATTTTGCTTAATCTTCCCCTAAACAAGGCAGTTTCACACAAAAATAACGGATAACCTGGAATCATCCTATGCCTCTAATAGGCACAGAAACATCAAGCCAACACATTTGAAAAAAAACCAAAACAAACAAAAACCAAAACCAACCAACCAAACCCAAGACCTACCACCCACAACTCACTCTGAACTTCTTGCTTAGTCTCTGTGAAATGGATTTTTCACAGTTTACCTTCTCGACTACGCTAAAGCTCTACCCTGTTCTTCCTCACCTCCGTGTTGCAGGTTAAGCTCATCCCCATTCTTACAAACTCCCATTCACCCCTAAATCTGATCCACATGCGCCTGTCTTCTCTTTGTTAGCTCCACCTCGCCAGACAGAGTTGATCAAACCAAGTGATCCAACTGAATACAGTAATACAGTTGTTCACCAGTTACCTCTGGCAGTCCAGGCATAACGTTGTCATGCAAGCAGGGCAATTCAAAACAGCGTCACTATTTGGAACAGCTGAAGGTTTTGCTCGCTGCTGCAGTACCCTCCTTTGGTTACGGTACCTGCCAATCCAAGAGAGGAGGAAGGAGAGAGGAAAAGTGAAAATTACATACCCTTGTTGTCAGATCTATCAATGCAACCTTCAAGTCTTTTTTTAAATATTAAAATACACCAATAAATATTTGGCTCCCTCTGGACACCTTTTTCACTAACTCATAAATGCACTAGGGGAAAAAACCACATACCAGTATCTTTTCATTTACTTTGTACAGAGGATTCTTATTTGGTGAAGCAAATACATCTAGAAGAATTACACAAGAATTTGTGCCTAATGACTCTCTCCTCTGAGGAGGCAGGTATCTCAAGTGATCTCTCTGCTGAGATTTCATATACTGAAATATATATATATGAAATAAACATATATTAACGGTAATCTTTTCAACATACTTACATGCAGAATTTTACTCCTGATGCAGCTGCCGTTTTTCTCCTTCACCCGTTGAACAACTCTAAAGCAGCTTTGTACTCTTCCTATTTTATCTGAACATTCTGTGACTTGCTAAATTCAAAGTTTTCCAAAACCATAAATACAACATTTAGCAGGAACAGGTGCTTACTTTAGCAATCAAAGTATCATAGGGCATTACAGGGCATTAAAAACTGAAACTAGCAAATCTTGCAACCTTTTCATCCACAATATGGTTGTGTAGATGAGATCTGGAGACACAACTGGGCTTACAGAACTAAGAACTTCTGATTTTTTGAAAAAAATTGCAATTTTCAGAATGGTGTCCTTTTGAAGACAATTTCCATTACATACACATAAAAATTTTACAGGCTTTAAAATTCTATGCTGTAAATTCCAAATAGAAGTATTTTTTCATTACACAGACTTGACAGCATAGGTTTTGCTCTCTATATTCACCATTTTCATTTAAATTTTTCATTTCACATTAAGCATCCTACAATTCAAATATTTACAGTCTCTTACCCTCTCCTCTGTGAGTCTACCCACTCTTGGTCTCGATTGTCTTCTTCTGGGTCATACAGCAGTTCATCGTTGGAAAGAATACGACGCTGCTGCTGTTTTCTGTTTTTCCGGACGTCCTGTGTAACTGGAAAGAGTTGTGCATCCATCAGATATGTTACATCCATCAAATATATGATGATTTTCTACTTAAATAATCAAAACATCACTTCTTCAGTTTTCCTTTTCCGTATTTGTAATAAATCTAAACTAAAGCTCATCTCTCCTCCAAATGCACCACCCCAAAGCATTAACGCACCTTAAATACATTGGGATACATCATTAAGTTGCAGGAACCACGTTGAGATGATACAGGGTGCTAATTCCCCCCAAAAGGCAGCCTTCGGGAACAGCCCCTTGACCCCCAAGAGGATTCTACAGGATCATAGAGAGTGCGACTGTAAAGACGTCCTCCTCTCTCCTCTCCTCACCCACTTACCTATTTTATCTTCATCCTCCGAGTCAGAATCAAAGTAAATGTCATCGTAGTATTTTGAAGTGGTGGCAGGTCCAGTCTGCCCAGTACTTGAGGAAGTACCTGTGTGTGAAATTAGAGAAGTGGTAAGAACATCCCACCAAAAAGACCACAAGTACACAGCCCGGAACAAACCTTCGAGTTACTCTATCCAGAAGTGCTCTGCTTTATCTGGGTGTGTTAAGTAACAGCTCTCCCAATTTATTCCCACATCCTGATCATCTCATCACTTGTGTTATTTCATTTACAGATGCTCTCTCACGAGCAAAGCTGCTCCTCTCTCCAAGATGAAAATCAGGTACAGTTCAAAGGAAAGTTTCTCCCTTTAGGCACAGAGGACACTTGCATGGAAGATGCCTGCCTGTGCCCTACATAATCCACAGTACCTCAAACGCCCCACAAATCTCCAGTCATGCAAAAAATACACAGGCATGGCACATTGTTTCACAAACTTTGATTATAATGAAATTCATGCCAAAAAATGCCCCAAAATTTCAGGGCCAGAGAAGTTCAAAAAAGACCCAGACAAATTGCCAAGCACATCTGCCACAGCCAGTCTGCACCAAAAATCCTGTTCTTTGCAGAATGCATGCGGCGGGATAAATTATCGCTACATCTTCGTAACTGCCATACCAAAACCTACAGATCACATCTGTCCACTAATGCAGATAAAACTACAAAACCCGCTGAACGCAGAGTGAAATCCCTACATTGAACTGAATACCACGCTGATTCACCAGGAAATTAGGAACACTTCACTAGATGTTTTGTAATAAGTAAAAAGAACATATGCCTTCAAATGCCAAAGCAATCCATCTCTTGCACCCATAGTACTCAAACTCCAAAACACATACATCTTTAATATGGCTTTACTATTTGATGCAACTATTACAAGCAGGTAACCGAGGAACAGAGTAATATTTTTCCTGACTTTTTCCCCCCAACTGATTTGGGATTTCAATCTACCACAAGCTAATCCTTTCTTCAAGGGCTCCACATTTTGATAGCCACCCGGAGCCACTAAACAAAGTACAAGAGATCACAACCTGCCCAAGAGGCTTCTAAATACATGTGAAAGAACCTGAAACAAAGAGATACTGGGAAAAAGGAGACAGATCCAACAAAGAGAAACCATATCAAAGCAGGAAATCAGAGTTCAGAAACACCAAAACTGAAGTCTTAAAAAAGATGAAATGGGTGCATTCTCTGAAGTGGCATCCAGTGACTGTTCCTGCAGACACCCTCAGCCATTTGAAGACTTTTCTGTAGGCTTCAAACAGCATTTGACTGTCAGCACACATCCCCCCGCAGCCACGAGAACAATACATTAACCTTACACCTTCAGTGGACACCACTTAACTCAGGATTTCATAGACAAGCAAATGTTAAGAGCGATTTACCCATTTCTGGCGATTTCCATTTGCCTTCCATGGTCCTCATGGTGGTGTTCAGCTCTGCTTCCATCTCCTTCTGGAACTCATCCTCACTGGACGATTCGCTCTCCCCAGTCAGGCACTCCCGGATCAGCTTCCGCTTCTGGTCCGGAGTGCCGTGTAAGAGCACGTCCACCTCATCTTCTGAGCTACAAATATTCAAACGTTACACACCTAATTATCACAACCAGCTTAAGACATTGACTGAGTCACATCTGAATCGTGTGGGTGCACTGGGAAGCACTTATTCGTGTGTTTATGGGAAATGTATTTATTAAAATGTTTTATCACCTTTTTGGTATTAAAACTCTAGCTTTAATGCAAAAAAGCACGCTGTGGCGTGCCACGGTGCTTCTGCAGCTCCCATCAGCGAGGCTCCGCCCGGAAGCTGGGATGTGTTTACACACTGGCACTTGAGGGGTTACAAATATCCATGCTCCGGTTTCGAGGAAGCAAAGGACCGCGGTAGCTGCGGAGTGATCCTCCTGCAACGCCCGGGGGGCACCGTGAGGCCTAGCCCACCGGCCGGGGCCGTGAGGGAGCTCGCAACGAGAAGCAGCGGGGCCTACCGCCCTGCCGGGCCTGGGCCAGAACAGGCCAAGCGGGATCGGAGGGGAGCGGCGGCCCCGGAGCCCCCCTTCCCGCCC
>NW_010177843.1:19848-63435 GCF_000695765.1 Mesitornis unicolor | reverse complement strand
TAAAAATACAATTAACACCAACTCTAAAGCCCATACACATAAAAACTATATGTTTCAATCAGACTCTGAAATGTGTCTATCTTCCCAGACACCTGCATCACCATTTAAAGTAGACAGTCTATGAACTGAGCAATGTCAACCTGCAGTCATCATTGTCCTGAGAATTTTTCAGGCAACAGACAGATGATTTAGTGCTTTCTATCTTCCTCCATCTTGGGATTTCCAGGCTGTGGTCATATTTGAAGCTTTGCAAACTCTTCAGATTCAGAAAGGTCTTTTAGGGATCTTAGAGTTCACATGTAAAATTGTGTAGCTCACTTAAGTCTTTAGCCTTGTCCCACTGAGAATACAGGATCAGCTTTCAAGATCTGTCTTTAACATTCTATGTTATTCTATTTGGCTGAAAAAGAAGACCAGAAGTAAAACTCTGAGATACAATACTCACTGGCTGTTGAAGTGAAAGCCTAGAAGTGAAAGCCTAGAAGTGAAACTTACACTTACCAGTGCTCTTTTTATTTAAAACTTTCTATTAAGATTTGAATCCTTTGTCCATTCAATATCTCTGCCTAAACAGTGTTGCAACATTACTAGTTTTGGCAGCTGGACTGAATACACATCTTCCTGGTTTCCCTCCCAGGGCCCTCTCTTTCACCCCAGAATCTTTTCTCTGTAGGTGACAAATTTATTGATTCCATCAGCAATTACGTTCTGTCTCTAATATTGGTTTAAGTATTTCTATGTTGAATATGTTATACTTATTTCATTTAATTCAGAATTTGTTGTTTCATTGCAGCTTAGGAAATACAAGCCTTTAAAACAGCTCAAAGCTTCTGGTCATGCGTTTCTTTTATTATTTGTTTGTTTGTTTGTTTCTTTTTTTCCTAAAAGAATATCTGTGGAGAACCTGGAATTTCAATCGCATCAGTGTTATATTTTCAATTGAAGTGTCTCAAGATGACAAGTTAAAATCAAATGCCCATCTAAGAAAATATCTCCCAGAAGACAATATAAAATTTATATAAATGTTTGCTATGTGTTTTCTTATGACTTCTAAGGGAAAACACTAACGCGTCAAGCACAGAATGTTGTCTCAGTATCTTTCCAGAAAAATGACTGATTTTAAGTGATTCAGTGAAAATACTGCCTTTTCACTTTGTATAGAGATCCCAAGTTAAATAAGTTCCTAGTTAGAGGAAAACATATATGAAAAATAGCCAACAAACACACATTGATGAGTAATCACCACTGAGTATATTTACTCTTGTTTCTCCTTTTATTTTTCTGTAACCAGAACTTCCAAAACAATGGTCCTCTTCAAGCCTCTGGTGTAGGCCAACACAGATTCTCTTAGGATTAGTGCTATGTCAGTTCTCGTACAACTTTTCTATCATCTGCAGAATCTTCTCTAACTCCTTGAGTGTTTTCTTATGAATAAAAAAATACAACAAACAGTTCCAACTATCTTTCTGTTAATCTTTTAAATGTACAGCTTCCCATGCTTTGAAAGGTGGAGTTCAAAGAAGCATTGTCTTCTGGGGTGGCAGAGAAGGAGGAAAATTCCTGTTTGTTTTCAGCAAAGGAGTACAGAACTGTGCTACCTTCCATAAGAATGTCACCACTCTGTATTTTATCAGGGGCTGTCTAGTTTACTCATGGAGTGTAGTGAAAAGAGTACTGTGTAAAAGAAAGGGACACAGTATTCAAGAGGAAAATGTACAGCCATCTCAGTCAGATCTATTACTATTGCATAATCTGGCGATGCTTGGATTTTGTTGTTTTTTTCCTTCATAATGCGTCCTTTAGTTTTTCCTCGATATTCTTCTAAAGAAAATTCTTGTAGGAAATAAGCATGGTATAGATAGTATAGATGGTACAGATAATAACAGTTCCACTGTGAAGTAATAAGAAGTTTGCTTTGTATTATTGTCTTGCTTCATTAGCTGAAACTTCAAGAAATAATATTAGAACATATTGTAATTCAGCCTTGTTTATGCAATAGCCTTAATGAAAACTAAGGAAGTCTTTGGATAAACTGTCAAAAGAAATGGGCTGGCTGATTTTAAAGGATGCAGGCTAGCTAGTAGCTGCCTTTAATGGCATCTGATCTGGAAAACTAGCCAAAATATGGTCTGTCAAGCTCCTAGAATTCAGATTGCAGTCCTTGTAGGGAAACACGAGAGACTTCTTTGTTCTTCACACATTCAGAAACCAATTGCACAATTATGACAGTTGTACTACTTGCATATGTAATCTCTTCACTTCTAAAGGGGTTTACTCTGTAAAGATATACTGTATCTGTGCAATACCTATGAGCAGTGTAGAGGCAGACAATATTGTTAGGGGAAAAAAACGTTAGGAAAATTGTTATTTGAGGAAAAATTACCTCAACTTCAGAAGACTGACATAAAGGACAGTGACAGAGAGCACATTGTTACCAAGTGTCCCAGATAAGTATTTTACAGCCATAGTGGTACTACATTAATATCAATGATATATCGATATTTCCCACATTTGCTATATAAATTAATGAACTACTAGAGAAAACAGCCAGAAGGAGAGGCATGATTTGTTACCTTGTAGCTTCCCCAATTTGCTGTCTTCCCAAGGCTATACATTATCAAGAATAACAAATGGCATTCGTATGGCTGCCACATTAGCATGCATTAGCTGTATCAAAGTGTGCCATGTGGTTTATTAGGGCCAGTTCAGGAGAACCTCCATATCTTCAGACAATTATTCTCTTCTATAAAGAAATATTATAAAGAATTAGGACATCTTTAATGAAAAAGCTTTTCAGGTTGTCTTTGGTCTCTTGTAAAAACGTAAAACATGTTCAACCAATTCAGTTGCCAATGAATATCATCTTACTGACCACCTTTTTCAAATGGGTCCACACTATAAAACTTATATAAAATTTGCATTTTCTAATTTTGTGGTTTAGAAATGTACTAGACATGCTATTGCTTTTGGTCATAATGGGTTTCCTGACTTCTGGAAGTTGCATTCTGATTTTTTTGGTTTATAGTATCCATAGGACTCACTGTTTCTGTTTTCAGTGGCTTGGGGGTTTTTTTTGTTGTTGACAGTAGATTCTATGCAATGTAGTCAGCTTTACTGTAGAAGGTGTTATACAGAAACATTGCAAGACAGGCTTCAACTCAGTTTGTAATCTAACCTAGGGAAGAAGTGGAGACAATACTACATCTTACCAAAGACATATACAGCTCAGTATCACCTCAGGACAAAAGATCGTTTTACTTGTTGTGTTGTTAATCACTTAAGAGAAAATTTTTGAATGAAACATTAACACTTTATACCCCAGAATTATCAAGGTTTTGAAATGTCTCCTTTTTTTTTTGTTTAGTTTTGGGGGATTGCCAAAATTATTCTTTTTGTTTAATGAAGGAGTCTTTTATCACTGACCAAACAACCTTCCAATATTTAGCTACAAAAGAACAACTTCTATTTAGCTTCTCTCGGGCAAGAGTTTGAAGAGTGAATGCTTCTACTAATGATTGAGCTAACTGTGAAGAAAGAACTACAGGTTCAAGGTTCAAGCCAAGCCATACAACATACTTTTACAATTGGCTGGATTTGATTGTTTTTATAGACAGCTTATGGCTAATGAAGATTTTTAATCATAAATGTTACTATATAATTTGATGTCTATGTAGAGTGTATTTGATTTCTCTATATTCCAGAGACTTATTTTATTCTACTAGACATTTTCAGAGCTCATTAGCACATTGCTGTAGATATTATTACTCTTTCAGTTGGCACAGTATTTTCCTGTTGATTGCAGGGTGGTAAACAGCTCCCTTTGGGGCCTTTCCCTCTCATCTGGAGCACAGAACCTAAATGCTGTAACCACTTATGTGACGAATTTGGCAGATGCAAGATCCCAGATGGAGAGCACTCAAATTTGTGTTTCCAGTGTAGCATCTGCTCATATGACTGGCTTCCTGGCTGACTCCTTACAAGATCTCCTGGGCTCCTTCTGCACATTTTCCAGTTATAGCAGCTGCAGTGGAGTTGGGTTATACTAGAATGTTGTCATGGCCTCCTAATTTGCATCATCTATGGAAGTTATAAGTGCTTTTAATTAAACAAAAATCCAACATTCTACTACCTAAAAAATACAATGTTGACTAGAGAGTTAGTTTATTTCAATCCACAACTATTCTGCTTCACTGTCTGACAACAAACGTTTACTGAGGAGGTGAGCATCTTCCTGTAAGTTAAGAGTCACATTTCATTATCCATTCACAGGATTAATAACTTTAAAATGCATTGTCTTAGAATGAAACATACTATATGCAGGGAATTCTATTATAACTAATATTTCTGAACTTAGATGTCTTCAATTGCAAATGATGGCTTACTTCATGTTGGGACTAAGAGTGCACTTTTTTTTCTCTCAGCCAGTTGGCAAAACAAATACTGAAGTTATTAATATTTTAAATAAATTAGGATGTAACATTAGAATAAGCAAAGGAATTTTATATGGATGCTCAGTAATCTTTATACTCTGCATTATTTTAGTTGTGAAAAAAGTTGTTTTCTTTCAAAATACAGGAATACTGCTGTTTAGAAAGCAATCTCTTTCAAATCTCTGCACAGTCAGAAAATGAATTAAAAATTTTATGTTAGAACTCCAGGTACAAATATTACTTAAATACATCAGGTATGTATTTCATATCTGCAGGAATAATAATACCTAAGAATCTTTCCTGAAAAACTCCTTAAGTTCAAGAAATATGAATACTACCTTTAAAGTGCTATGCAAAGCCTGTAGCTTCATCCAAACTCAATGAAGTTTCTATGCACTTTATGTAGCATCTTTTCTTGTTAAATGAAAAAAATCTAAACAACCAAAAACCCAAAACAAAACCCCAAAAACATCAGTAACTCTGTGAGAGTGTCTCTTTCATATTATCCCTTTATTTTGAACTCTGAAACTCCCAGGGATTTTTTTTTAATGCTATTTACGATTATAAAGTAACATTTCTGCATGTTGTAATGGAATTCTGATCATGACCATTAACAAACATAGCAAATTAGTTTAAACAGCATCAAGAACAGTGATAGAAGTCCTGGTTCTTCATACCACTCAATGAAAGTAATCCAGTGAGGGGTGAAATCATGCAATACGTATGTTCTTTGTGGCATGACTGAATATGGGCAAATCTCAGGATGAACTGTGGATTCAGAACAAGTAAATACACCTTCAACTATCTTCAGATATGTGTACAACTTGAAGATTCAATAAGTATTGAAACTAAAATGCACTAACTTCCTTCTTAACAATGTATCACAGCAGAATTGTGTTACAAAATTCTCACATTAGTTTAAGCAAGACTTCAGATTCAGGTTTCTTATGAAGTGTTCCATTGCAGGCATGTCTCCTAGGGAAACAAAGACCTCTCATTCTTTTTATTTGTTATGCAATGGCTTCAAATGCTGACCGCTGATTATGGTGATAGTATCTAAATGACTTTTTTTTTTTTTTCCTAGCGGTTAGCTTGCTGGTTTGCCTTTACACAGTAGTCAGGATGTCTGGGAGGCAAAAACATTTTTTTTCTTCTCTGAATTGCTACTGCTGTCCATAATCTATATCAATTATTTTATCTTATAATATGCTTAGCTTTGCAGAATTCATGGTTATTATCCTTATTTCAATAGCAGCAGTTTTTCTCCAAGTACTTAAAATTTGAGTTTTATTTTCTGGACTTTTTCTAACAGTACCACAAGAAGAGGCATGAATTTACTTTATTTGTAACCAAGACTTTTGGAAAATGAGGAATATGTATAAAGAGAAGATTTGACAACTTGTTAATATTTTCACATAATAGCCTTTCCATGAATTGTCATGTAGATATTCCAAAAAAACCACCACCATTTCTATCAATCTTACCTTCCTGGTGGTGTTACAGCTAAGAAAGTTTAAACAACACCAGGGTAGGGGCAATCCTCACTATCAGTACAAGCCAGGGGATGATGCAATAGAGAGCACTCCTGCTAAAAAGGACTTGGGGGAACTGGTGAGCGAAAAGCTGGACATGAGCCAACAATGTGCGCTCGCAGCCCAGAGGGCCAATTGCATCCTGGGTTGCATCAAAAGAGGCATGGCCAGCAGGTCAAGGAAGGTGATTCTGCCTCTCTACTCTGCTCTGGTGAGACCTCACCTGGAGTACTGCGTCCAGCTCTGGAGCCCTCAATACAAGGAGGACGTGGAACTGTTGGAGTGGGTTCAGAGGAGGGCCACAAAAATGATCTGAGGTCTATAATATGTTACCATCAATTTCTTGTATAAACTGCAGTTAGCTTAATTGTATTCTACCTCTGTAAATTCCTTCTGTAGTGTCATTTTTATAAGACATTTTTTACTTTCTGTCTTAAAACTGTTGTGTAATACTAACTTTATGCTGCTAAACATCTGCTGTATTCCACCTCAATGGTTTCTGATTTATGAGTTGATGTAGTGATTGCTGTGTGCCTGGTATATAAAGCACTTTGGTATCTTTTGGGATAAATATAAATGCAAAGTGTTGTAACAAATCTGTAGTCACCAAGGACTTCGTGGTTGTTACTATTTTGCAAGTTATAGCAATTGGGAACATCACAGGGAGCAGTGATGGAACAGTAGAATCAGTTTTTAAATGCACCTGACTCTAAGCTAAAAGAATTTGTAGAAATAGAAGTTATGACACACAGCTGAAGAGCTGCTGTCCCAGTTCTTAGAAGGCATTGCGAGATTTCCTGATAATCCTGATTCCTATAATTCCCCTGACACAAAATTACTCTGGATGCCTCCTGAGAGAAGGAAGTGTTTTGGAGGGCACAGAACAAAAAAGATCTGTCTGAATTCTTCTGCATATTTGAAATTTCCATGAGCAAACTGGATGGCGGATGGTATACCCCTAATATACCAAATCATAAATTAATTTCAATGTGCCTGCTGTCAAGGGAGAAGCTGTTCCCTGAGCATTCACACACCATTCAAGGAGCTGTGCGCACACCATCTGATTCTTTAACTGCTAGCACTGGAATACCTTCGCAGCAGGAAACTCCAGTGAGCTGACAGTGTCCCTTTCAACTACTCTTACACAGACACACACTCACTCACTCTAGAGCACTTCTTCCCTCAGGCTTGACTCTAGGTTTCCCAAACAGAGTTTCTGACACACTATATGCCAGGTGAATTTATTGAGTGGTACAGCGGTGAAAAACAGCTCGAGCTGGGTGCCTCTGGAGAGGGACCCTGAACAAAGAAATCCCTGGGCAATTTTACCCTTACAATCTAAATTCTCTTCCACTTACACAGTGTTTTGGTCCTTTAGTAATATTTGGGTCTGAGGTCTTCTAGTTCCTGATTGGATCCTTTCTCTGTCTCCAGGTGGGATGTCCCTTTTTTTTTTAATCTCAAGAGTGCAGCTTCTGCTGATGGATGCGAGTACCTTATTTTTCTGTTTTGCACCATTTGCAGCACCTTTCTTCATGTAACTAAGTAAAATTTCAGCATCAGTATGTTCAGCAGTATCTAGGTGAAAGTTCATAGCTTGCAGCCTGTGGCATTAGCAGCTATTTCTACTAATGCTATATAATGGATTCAGGTTAAGCTAGGAAGTGACTACTATAACACTGCAGACTCTGTAACCTACAGTTTAGTACTGTACATATACATGTAATATAGTTATGGATGTATAACATAGTATGTCAGATGGGATCCAAAGAGACAATAATGACAGCTTATGCAAGTACTGGAATGCTAATAATACCAGACCCTCATCAATATTAGGATGTGAATACAGCTATTAAAATGACATCATAAATGCCAGGGAAACTACAGATAAATACAAGGGAACTTGTAAGGAGAAGAGAAGAAGAAACTATAATGTGTTACTTTGTTCCCAAGTTTCAATGCACAGCAGAACAACTAAATGCATTATACTTATTATAAAAGCCATGTCTTCTTTTTCTAGTACAATAAAATGGTGCATTTAAATATATACTGTGATGTAATATGCTACAAATGTATAATATATCAAGGACAATCTAGACTTGGTATGCTGCTCAAAATGTAATAGATTTTATTTAAATATTTTTTTGCCATTCTTCCCTTTAGCACTGTGTGTTTAAAACAAACAAATAAAAGAAAACAAAAAAAAACAAAAAAACCCCCCACAAAACAGCAAAACCAACAAAAAACCTCCAGAAATTTGGTAAAGACAGGATTTTTCATTCTATTTTATAAGCTCCCTTTTTTCTTGCTCTTAGATACACTTACAGACATGATGATAAATTGATATTTATCTTATTGTTCTTAAGTCAGCATTAGAGGATTGTAATTTATCAATGACTAAATCTGCAAAAGGAATATCAGTTTGGAAGTTCTGCAGGATTTGAAGCAGCTTATTTGAGTATTTTGAATCTCATAAGTCCGTCTAATTAAAACCCAGATTGAACTTTTTATTTTCTTCTGAGAATTCCAGTCCTTTCCTACTGGAGATATGACAAGAACAGTGTCTTTCATTGTCTCCTTCATTTTTAGTAGCTCTTACTGAAGCTGGTTATGACTACTGCTATAGCAATAGTAAGATCTACAATGAGTAAATTTTATAACTTAGAGAATAGGTAAAGAAATAAAAATTTTATGTTTTAAAAATTATTCATGTACACACACACACATATATATGCATTGATTATAGAAACATAGCAGGTTTTCTGAGCTAATTAAATCTCCAAGAAGACATTCTTTTCTTTATTCTTTTTCCTAGCTTCCACCTAAGCACATCCCTCTACACACAGAAATCATCTTATTTATATGCATTTCCTATTGTACACGAAAAAAAAAGAATGAAATTTGATGGTGTTGCTTTCTCTATATCTTTCTAGAATGAGGCAGAAGGCACTTTTGGGCCACTGACTTGTTGGTAATGATGAGAAGAAAGTGAGAGCTCCCTGGAGAAAGGGTAATGGAGTTGCAAAGAGAGCTGACTTAAGAAGATTGTAACTGAAAAAAACCTTATGCTCTTAACAGCTTATGGTTCTATAATTCGCTATATAAATTACCTTGTCCAACAGCCCTGTGGATGTAATTCTGGGCAACAGACTTCACAGAGCATTAATGGACTTTCTCTATGAAAGGAAGACTCCATACTTATGGCTTGTTTATATGCTTTTCAGGAGCATGCTATATTGAAAGTTACTTTTAAGGATTAATTCAGATCTAAGTGGAATAACCTTTGCGATTACCATCTAAAGTGGCAAATTTCACTTTAACAATCCTAGTTCCATTCGTAGAGAATTCAGTTATATGCTTTCCTATTTGCTGCTTAGAAAACAGCTTTCAAAGGCTTTCTAAATGTTTCTAAAACATTCTTATCTGTGGCTGCAGCACATGCACAGAAGTCTATTGATGCAACTAAAATGCCTCTGAATTATCATTTGTATTATATATTCCATTAAGTGGCTGGTATTTATAGAAATAATGACAACATTATGAGATTCATCAGCAGTAATGCATTCTTTGTCCACTGGCACAGCCCTCTAGATCTGTTGTTTATCTTGCACAAATTGGAATTCCCTCCATAATTACTTTTTTCTCTTGTTCATCTTTGTTATCAGTTTTACTGTCCAAAAAGTTCATCACCAAAAAAGCCATTCAGTTTTAACTTACTTTAGATAGAGCTAGATACATGAATAGACAGATACTTATTTTTAAAGATCTGTTACATTTCTTTCTGCTAAAAACCTGCACATATACAAATTATGAAAAGAACAATCGAGGTTAGATTCATAGATATGTTTGATATTAAAATCTCTACTCTAAAAATGGCCAAGATCTCGTGTTAATCAAAGGTAAAAGGGGTGCTGTGTTCATGCAATTGGAATTGGCTAGCAGCTTGGTCTAAGTGGCCTGAGATGCTTTGTTTGGAAGGGCTTAAGAGTGAAAAGATGTAGATAGATGGAAAAGCTGGGAAACAGCTTGCATATGGCGATGTAGGGAGAACAAGTCAATCAGTGTTTTTGGACTCCTAGTCATCCTTCAGTTGAATTCACTGGCTCCATCAAATTGTTAAGCAAAATATCACCAGCTACAGATGAGAGGATTATTACAAAACATAGATAAAGCTGAAAATTGCAGGCTATAAACATGCATACATCACTGCTTTGTGCTTAGCAACATATGCTTGTAAAATGAGAATTATTATAAAGCTATATATCTACAGTAAATATATAAAAAGGATATGTAGGCAAGGAAAGAAATCAAACTTAAAAATTGCTTTATAGCTTTGGAGATTGGATAAGCATCCAGCAAATCAGCTTTTCAGTTCAATTTCTTGTTAAGACCCGCATCAAATATATTCCACAGAATCTCAAATAACTTGAAAGGCATTTAGTTCTTCAAATGCCTGGCAATCTCAATCTAAATCCATGGAATATTACTAAATTAATTATGTTGATCACAGCTGGGATTCTAAACTCCCTTTCGCTGCTGCTACTTGTACCTGCTGTTTGTATGCTTTCTTCTCCTGGAAACCATAAGAGCCTTAGATCACTATGATGTTCAGATAGTCCCTAACTTCTTGGAGGTCAACACTAATTGTGTTTGGTTGATTTTTGTGATCACTGCGGAACAGAATCATTTCAGGCTACTCATCTATCTAGCAAATTACTCAAAAAAATCACTGAATTTTCCTCATATGAATTTCATGGTATTTCATTGCATGGTACACCAGATGCAGTGAAATGCATGTATGAGTTAGTCCTTCATTTTCTTGGCTTAAGAGAAGCTTGGTTCATATTTATAGCAGAAAGCCTGTTATTATTTCTCTTATTTCTTTTCCTTTGGGTTACATCCATTTGGTATGTTAAGTGAAGTGTGGAAGCTGTTTGCTACTCAGGGAATAAAATCAAGTTACTCAAAATGTCTGATGGTCTCTTTTCAAAGCATAGGGTGGACATACATGTCCTTGAGCCAAGAGGTATTTATAAAAGAGTCTTCTATAATCAGAGTATTAAATAGTTTTAACAAGAATTTAATTCATAGTGTAGTAAAAAAGTACATTCTAATAAAAGAATACTTAATATTTAACTAAAAGGAACCCAATATATAAGTACTTTAAAAATATCTATTTCCCTCCCATAAGTTTTTGAAGCCAAGAATGGAGATGATTAGAACAGTTTAATTAAGGCAATAACTACCTAAACATTAAGCTGTTTGAAAATGTTTAATTTGGGGCACAAAAAATCATGCATCACATTTAAAAATAATGTTTATCCAGCTTTAATTGCTGTTAATAAAATTAATGAATGCATCTTATTATAAAATGTAATAAACAGAGAAATACTAGGGGTATGAAGCAAAATAATATTTTATATGAAGATATTTATTTAGTGTCAGGGAGCACCCTAGATTTGAAGAAATGGCCTGGGATTTAGAAAACTATGAAACAAAACAATAGTTATTGAAAAAATAGGTTTAGTATGCGGGAATGACTATAACCAAGTTTTGCAAATAAAAAAGTTTCTTAAAACATTCCATGCAGGACTTGTCTATCTATCTCTGCTCTTACTCAAATGCAACCCTGTATAAAAAATTTTATGAATTCAAGACCATTTTGCCTGTATGCAGCTACCACATTAAGAATTGTCCTAGATGCGTTCCTTGAGACATTTTGTTCCCTTCATTTTTGCTTCTTTATATGTCTGCCTGTAGTATAAAACTTGCATATTTTTCATGATGTTTCCCAGGAAGATTGCAATAGACTGAACATGGATTACTAAAGCTTGGCTTCATAAGGTACTTCTGTGACATTAATACAAGAATTTGTAGATACATACCAAATCAGAACTGGAATTAAAATAGGAAGACATGTTTTTATGATGAAAACCATAGGATCACAAGATAATTCAGGCTGGGAGAGACCTCAGTGGGTCATCTAGTTCAACATTCAGATCCAAGCAGGGTCAGCTATGAGATTAGATCAGATTTCTGAGGGTTTCAGCAGTCAAGCATTGATATTTCCCAAAGATGGAGATTGCACAACCTCTATGCAAAACATGTTTCAGTGTTCTCACAGACCACACAGTGAAAGTTTCTCCTTATATTCAGTCTGAACCTCATTACAGTTTATTCAGACTGTCCTTCATTTTATTGATAACCTCAAATACAATTATTTTAAACAAAAAAAAAAAGAAAAAGAAATCTAATACTAACATATAAACACATAACTTCTTGCTATTTGTTTTTGACTTTTATAGGGATGGGGAAAGATTCTCCTGACCTATAATCCTGAGAGTGCTGTAACATTACTCAAGAAATGAATGATAAAGAGTACTGGTATAATAAAAATTGAGTTATAAAATGCATCAAGTTGTAAGGTAACAGAAAAAAATATTTGTTATAAGCAGAAGTTTCTTCAGTTGGAAAAGAAAGGGGAAGAAAGAAATAAGTGTATTAACTTGAGTCAGCTTGAATTCATGAGTGGAAGTCATGAATTGCTGTGCTGCAATCTCACTTTATTGATAGGATTTTGAGCAGGTAAGTGAAATTATGCCTGTTTCTAGATTTGCGGTTAGAAAAATCAATCAATCTAGATTGTCTAAATTAAAATCAGTCCTCGCTAAGAAATGAATTATTACAATATCACTTGACATATCTGGAAAAAAGATTTCCGTTACAGAGTTTAATTAGAAGTGTTATCTTTGCAATAAATTAAGAGAACTGGGTGAGATATTTGCCATTCATACAAAATAATGTCCTTAAAAGAGCAATGACTACAAAATAAAATAATTAAAAGTCAGAAAATTACAAAATTAACACCCTTAACTCAGTTTCTTTTCTCATATACATTAGGATACAGCTTTCAGTAATGGAACCACATGCTACTTTTCCACCAAATCTTTACTATGTAAATTGGGTGGCTCTGTAACTAATGTGCTGTGTGCTAACCAAAGACATCCTTAAATAAGCATTTTACTTACTTTAATGATATTGTTTTTAATTTTTTATTGCTAAAAGCAAAAATATAAAAGATAACTGCATCTTTAAGTGCCCTGAGAGAGTTAAAATATATCAGTATATGGTCATGTTAATTATTCTTATTTTCATAGCTGAAATATAAGATCATAGTTGTTTTTAATGTACTCCTAAATGTCATGTGCTTAAATGTTAAAACAGCAATCCTCTTTGACTGTAAAGAAGACAGGAAAATGCATTTTTGTAAATCACTTGCAATTTAGTTAGGTTAAACTCTCCTTTATTCATGTAGTTAACCACCATTTCAAGTATTTATTCTAGGACAAAAAGATGCATATTGAGGAAAAAAAAATAGAAGACAGTACAGGAAATAAAGAAAACAAGCAACTAGAAAAATTCTGTCTGGTAGATTATGGTCTGTCAGATTATTCTCCTTGTTTCTCTCCTTAGAGACAGGCAGCTCTTACAGTTTCAGTTATGCAGTGTACTATCTATTGCCTCTAAACAGTATGGATTGCACTTAATTTTATCAGTGTTAGCATGATGTATCTGGCCTTAGAGTAAGCACTATGAAAATGAATAATGGGAAAGATTTAAATCAAGTAAACATAAGTATTTCTGCATTCAAATGTAAGTATTTCTTTGAATGGGCAGTTATGCATAATCAGAATTATTAGGCTTAGTTCTGAAACTTTTGCTGAAACTCTATTGTATATACATGCACAGAGTCTACAGAGTAACATGGAAATAACCTGGATACCTTTAAGCTCCAATAGTGGAGTCAAATTTCACTATTCTGTTTGTGATGTTGTTGCTTCTAGATTTTAGAATATTATCACTATTTCAGCAAGGTAATTTAATTCTATTTTGGTATCTTTATACTACAGAGCTATCAGAAAAACAACATAATTTCAGGCAAAGGGGAACAATAAACACTGGAGCACCAGGACTGGTGATGGAAAAATGGAAGGAAATACATTTTAACGTGACCTACAAAGTTTAATATGAAGGACCATGTGAATTTCAATGCACATGATGCAAAAATGTTTTCTCTGCTATGATATGAAAACCTTCTCTTATTTACAGGTTATTTATTGCCCTTTCTTTCAAATGGAATAATCTTTAAAAACCAGAAGTATTCAAAACTGCATTGTTATTTTGATACAAAATATCGTTTAGTTTTGAAATTTATCAACTTTTCTGATGTTTCAGTTTTTCAAATGTAATTATTTAATCTACTCATTAGTTCTTCACAAATAAAAGATTGATGGAAAATAAAATCAAAACTTCAAAACTGAAAATAAAACTACTTTTTAATTATGTTTAAATTATATTAAAAGATGCTTTAGAAAGTATGTGGTATGCAAATTAAGATTATATAAGAAAAATCTCACAAACATAAGATAAACACAGATATTTGCACACATAAGCAAATATAGCACATTTTCTATACTCATAATTGTTAAAGAAAGGGTAGAAAAAATTAGTATAATGCAGAATAGTTGGATTTTATGAGCCAGCCTCTTGTCTGGTATATAATTAGGAGTTCGTATATTTCTGCCTAGATCATATGTACAGAATGGCTGTATAACTTGAATCCAGCCCAACAAACTATCATGGTACTTTCCTGACCGCTGCAGGGAGGATATTGATGCTTGATGCCAAATGGCTTCACAAATTATATTTAACTTCACATCAGCCATAGCTCCCATTGAAGTCTGTCAATCTTTCTTTTCTTCTTGCTTGTGCTTCTACTTCCACGTCTACAACTCACAAATAGAACAACACACAAAGGATGTTTTAGGTATACGTAACCATCCTTTTTAACTTAGAGGTCATGTGTTCAAGTCATTTAAATGTGTTGTTCAAGTTATACATTTCCTGTTGGTATAGCATGTTAATATCTGCAAAGAAAAATGAATGTTGTGAAGAATTTTTCAAGAACACAAATAAAGATAGCAAAACCTGCTTCCAAGATAGGCAACAAGATACCTGTATGTTCCTCCTAACTTAGCTTTTTGTGTCTGTATCAGCACCATTCAATATTATAGCCGTCCTCTTATTACCGTCACTTTTGAAATGTGTTCTGGACTCATTTGTGTCATATGGATCTAAATTTGGTAAGTGGAGTTTTCTATGAGCAAGGCCATTACTTTGGCTAATGGTGCTTAGTGTTGGAAAGTAACCCTTATTAGAGTGCTGCTTTTTTATTCCTACTGGAGCTAGCAGAGTTGATCTGTCTGGTACAAAGCCAAATACTTTAAGGAAAGGGAAACTGTACAAATTTAACTCTTAAGGTAACAGACAGCATTAGGCAGATGTTACAGAAAACACTTCTTGCCTGCCTCACCAAGGAAACTAAGAAATCTACTATAAATAGGGTGTGAATTTTCACAAATTGTTTGAAGTAACTACTGTACTCTGTGTGAATTTAAACCACCTGAAAACCATTCTCCACTTGCTATTTTCAATTTGCTTCAACCTCACAGAAACTTTGAACTACTTGCCCAAAGTCATTTTGGTAAGCAAGCCTTCACCTTTTGTGAGGTAAGTAAAAGAAACATTTTTTCTCTAAAGCTAGCTCCCTTGTCCCTTGATTTCAGATAATGTTTCAAGTTTTCAATGCCTATTAGTTTCACTTTGCAAGAGGTGAAAGCACAAGGTGAATAAATAGTCTTTACAATTGGTCAGGAAAATATAGTACAGGTAGAGTTTCAAGTAAGCCAAGTGTCCTGCATACATAGGGTCTAATCCTGGTCTCCTTAAATGACTCCAGGTTTGGTTTTTTTGCTTCACTGGGATACACAGTGCAAACTCAGCTTTATAAAGAATTTGGAAAAGGCTCAAACACTTATATAAACCAAAGGATTTCATAAACAGAACTTTTATCCTAGGCTGGCTATTTCAATAGGACTTATACGTATAAAGACTTTCTGTGCTGAAGATAGTCCGTAAATGTATAATCCCTGCTGAGCAAGCTGGTTAGGGGAAGCTGACACCCTGTCTATATTTCTCAACAGGCATGCAATTTAAACACTGGGGACTTTAGGTACTCTTTGTATCACTGAACATTTTGATTCAAAGAGCTTAGAAGTGCAAAGCCCATGAATGTATCCTGTCTTCTGTTAATACTGCACTTTGGTGTGATTGAATTGCATTTTAATTTTTGTCTCTTGTTTTCTCTTCAAAAAATGGAGAAGTAAATCCCTGAGACTGTAAGAAAGCCTATTTTTCATAGGCAAACAGACCCATGAATAATATATGGTTTGAAATAAATTTCTGAAAATGTACACTGCCAGAATTTGCCATAATGCTTCTAAGTGAGGTGAAATTACTCTTTACATGCCGTTCAGAGCCAGCTGCTAAAAATAAAAAAATCTTTCTCAAAAATCATGTGCCTCTGCAGAGCTAATTGGAAGTGATGAAATCGTTTTACTTAATAAGGAAGAAAATAACATGAATTGTCATAGGGTATTTGCCATGTTATTGTTAAATGATGCAGTAGTTTTGTTGCTCCTAAATGTGTTACTCTTACTCTTTTCAGTAAACATGTAGTTACTACATAGGTATTGTAAAATCTCATGTGTTACTTCTTTGGCTTAAAATCACTCCCACAGCAAGGTTTTTGATATTTGTTTCCTCTTTTATTAGCAGGAGAAGTGCCCTGAAATGTGGGATACTAAAGTGAAATTACATTCATTCAGAATTATCTCTTAAAATTGTAATATAATTGAAGTAAACCCTTTTAACCACCTTTTCAATGGCTAATATAATTTTTGTTCTATTACAGTCTCCTAGCCAGAATTTAATTATAACTAATGCATTTCATTTTTTCACACTGTGCATTCATAGTGTCCATTGATTTCAGACTGAGCCAGGGTCTCCGGACAATTTGAAGAGTGAAATCTATGTGTTTAGTTAAGAATACCTTTAGGTTTTTTTGAGTTAGATGGGCAGCAAGAGAATCAATGGAGCTGCTTGAGGCTGGAGTTTGCAAGTGAAATTGATCATTATCTCTTATTGCCCATTAATAAAATATATGTTTATCTTCTGTATTATGTAAACAGCATAGACTAGGTACAAGGATTCAGAGTTATATTCCAGGATGCACAGACTCAGGTCCAGTCAACATGGGTTCAGGAAGGGCAAGTCCTGCTTGATGAATCTGATCTCCTTCTATGACAAGGTGATCCGCTTGGTGAATGAGAGGAAAGCTATGGAGTTTGTCTACCTGGACTACATTAAAGCCTTTGATATTTTTCCCCATAGCATTCTTATGAACAAACTGGTTGCCCAAGGCTTGGATGAGTGTATGCTCTGCTGGATCAAACACTGGCTGGGTGACTGGGCCCAGAGAGTGGTGGTGAATGGAATTAAATCTAGTTGGCAGCTGGTCACAAGTGGTGTTCTTCAGGGCTCAGTGTTGGGACCACTCCTCTTTAATATCTTTATCTGTGATCTGAATGAGGGGACTGAGTGCACCATCAGTAAGTTTGCAGACGACACCAAGTTAGGTGGAAGTGTTGATCTGCTTGAGGGTAGGAAGGCTCTTCAGAGGGACCTGGGCAACCTAGATCAATGGGCTGAGGCCAACTGTATGAGCTTCAACAAAGCCAAGTGCCAAGTCCTACACTTGAGTCACAATAACACCATGCAACGCTACACACTTGGGGAGGAATGGCTGGAAAGCTGCCTGACAGAAAGGGACCTGGCAGTGTTGATCAACAGCTGACTGAACATGACCCAGCAGTATGCCCATGTGCCCAAGAAGGCCAAAGGCATCCTAGCCTGCATTATGAACAGTATAGTCAGCAGGACTAGAGAAGTGATTGTTCGACTGTACTTGGCACTGGTGAGGTTGCAGCTTGAGTACTATGTTCAGTTTTGCACACCATGGTAGAAGAAAGACATTGATGGTCCAAAGAAGGTCTACAAAGCTGGTGAAGGGTCTTGAGAATTGGTCTTATGAGGAGCAGCTGAGAAACTTGGGGTTGTTTAGTCTGAAGAAAAGGAGGCTGAGGGAAGAACTTATCACTCTCTACAACTACCTGAAAGAGTTTGTAGAGAGATGGGTGTGGGTCTATCCTCAGAAGTTAAAACTGATAGGACAAGAGGAAATGGCATCATGTTTTGCCATGGGAAGTTTAGGTTAGACATTAGGAAAAACTTCTACATTGAAAGGGTTATCAAAGACTGGAACATGTTACCAGGGAAGTGGTTGAATCATCATCCTTGGATGTATCTAAAAGCCATCTAGATATGGTGCTTGGGAGCATGGTTTAGAAGTGGGCATGGTGGTGTTGGGTTGATGGTTGAATGTAATGATCTTAATGGTCTTTTACAACCATAATGATTCTGTGATTCTATGAGTTCTGTGATAGGCATATTTGTAATCTGTGCAGTCAATGAGGAGTACTTTCTGCATAGGAATGGGCAAGCATATTGTTCAAGGAGATGCAAGATAAAGATGCTGTTGATCTTGAATTAATGAAGACTGTATGTTTTAATTCCTTATCCCTTTTCAGGAATTTGTCCTGTGAAAAGAGGACTAACTTCTCAGTTTCACAGTTTCCCCCCTTGGAGACAGGTATTACAGAATCACAAAATGGTAGGGGCTGGAAGGAACCTCTGGAGTTCATCTAGTCCAACTCCTCTGCTAAAGGAGGTTCCCCTACAGCAGGTTGCAAAGGATAGTGTCCAGGCAGCTTTTGAACATCTCTGGAGAAGACGACTCTGGGCAGTCTGTTTCAGTGATCTATCACCCTCAAAGTAAAGAAGTTTTTCCAGATGTTGAGCTATATTAATACTCTTCAAAGGACTGAGCAAGTGGACATGCTTCTCCCCACCCTCTCTCTAACAATGACCAGACTAGGAAGAGGAAAAGGATATTTTTCTGTTATATGCATTAGACACCATGTTGTGAAGACAGAGCTCTAAGTCTATCTCTATCCATAAATAAACCTTGCCTGTTCACAGAAACCTTAAAGCCTACTAGGTTGTTTCCTGATCTTGGCTGCTGCTAGCTGGCTCCCAGCTATAGTCAGTTAGACTGACTAGATGGCTTAGGTGTGTTCTTGCTTATTCTTTCTCATCAAAGTATTTCTGGCCTAAGCAGACCCATTCCCTGATACTAACTTTCCAGTCACCTAATACCTCTTCTGAGAGATGAATTCATCATCCTGGAACAGGATGTGCATACTTATGTTGTACTCCATTTAGAGAGTATCGTTACCATGGAATCTCTACTTAGTAGACCTTTTTTTTGTTGTTGGTTTTTTGTTTGTTTGTTTGTTTTGTTTTGTTTTTTACCTTTGGTAGCTTAATCACCAGCTTTAACCTTTGCAATGAAGCAGATTCAGACTCTCCTATTCTAGGCAAAAGACTGCCAGACTTGCAATAGGTAGTAGAGAAATAGCTTTTTTCCTTACTGCTTCAAATTTACATAGAAGTAAAGGTTTGCTAGGTAGAATAACCAGATGTCACAAAAACTTAGAAAGTCTTCACAGATGGGGGTCACTGGTTTATCCAATTTGAAGTTTGCAACTTGATCCTTCTGCCCAGTGATACTTAATACCGCATGACTGCAAGCTGTGAAATATTTTCTTGTGCTTGACTTTTCCAGCTTAATTTAGAGTGTAAAAAACAGGTCTCAGATAGAAAATCCCCTTCTATTTTCCTGAGAAAAAAAAAAATCAAGTTTGTGCAGGAATTCTTTTGGGCATCTTTCAGGTTACAGTACACACTTCCTGAATTTATAATCTGTAACTAAAGTGAAGCATTTACTGTATTTTTAATCGAGTCCTGACTCAACACAAACATAGGCAGGTTAAATTAAGATTTTTATGCTTTAGTTTTTTCTTCCACAGATTTGTTTAGGGAAAATGGTAGTTTGCTGAATAGCTGAATTTGCCACCATCTGACACCACACTCATTTTTCTTATCTGCCAAATAGGGGAGGACAGAGAATAAATGTCATACTGTAATACTTTCGCTTTTGTTATTCATACTTCTATGTACATTATTCCATATTACAGAATACACTCTCGAATCTTATACTGCAAAATCCCCCCTTATACCTCTCGCTATTCTGATGTGGTGACGCTCTTATCAGGTCTTACCTGATTAAGGATGTCCAGCCTCATTCTACTTAGCCTGACTACGTTTTACATGAAGATGTTTCATGTGAAGTTCATACTAAGTATTACTTAGTAACTTAACTACCGATCCTGCATTTGAATTTTCTCTCTTAGATCTGGGACTTTGCAATATAATTTCAACCAGGACATTTACCCATCTAATTTCCATGTCACTTCCTAAATAATTTCTTGTGTATAGATCTTCTTTGCGCTTTCATTTGCAAGAAGGATTCTCTGACCTCTTCTGACTGCTTGTATGCTGATCCATATTAAGAAGGGGTGGCCTGTTTTGAAAATGTGACTTCTTACCTGAACTGAGCAATTTCAACTTCTAATCACATGGTGGTAGCACTCCTATTTCTACTGCAATGACATTCATTGCAGATAGGCAAGGGTGGAAAATAACAGCTTGAAGCTTCCAGATTCTGCTGTCACTGACATGAATATGCCTTAAAGTCATGTGTAGAAAGGCAGTTTTAATATATGATGTTCACATAGTGTCAGTAACATATGCTGTGCCCAGTAGCAAATTGATTGTAGCACAGCCTCTTCCATTTTTCTTTCATCCTGACACTAAACCTGACAATTTTTAAATGTTGAACACAGAGGCAGTTCTAGATAAATCACAGTCACAGAAAGCAACAGTGACATATCAAACTTATCAAGTCTGCAATAGTGAGCTATTCTATTCACGTACAGATTAATTTCTGAGGAACAGTATTGGCTTCACTTCACATGTGCAAAAAATTAAAACAACAAAACAAAACAAAACAAACAAACAAAAAACAACTCAGAAAGATGGGAGCATCTCTCCATGTTCTGGAATTCACCAGCATTGCTGCTATGCGTTCTGCAGCCACACACCAGAGCTTGCCATCTTGTGATAAGTTATTGTTTCGTGGTTTTACACTTCAGCTGCAAAAATTTTAATTTTTACATTATTATTACTTTCACACAGGCTGAGTAATACTTACTCTGAGGCAGTTTGGTTTCTCTGCCTCTGACTTTGCTTGATCTGGAACCCAGAGCATAGCATCTAGGGGACGGTTTGCCCATTTAGGGGAGAGAAGAGCTTCTCCTGTTCCACTCTAGCACAGGGAAAACAGAACACAAGAATACCAAGAAAAGCAAGGGGACGAAAGAAGTTATGCAAGTTCCTACTCCGGAAAGAAATAATTAAACAAATAAGATGGTGGGCTACGTTGATAAGCTGCACTGTTCCCATTCTCTGCGGAGCATTTGCAGCCCTCGGACTACTCCCAACATGGAGTTTTTACATTAGCCTCACAAACATATCTCCCCTTTCTAGCCAGTTGGCAACCTATATTATCTCTGTCTGTAACACACGAGCTGGAGTTATTCCATCCACCTGCATGGAAAATGGAAGGGGAAAAAAGAAGATTCTTATTCAGTCTTTCCAGGGCCACAACATCCAGCTTTCTTAATAGCCAAACAGATGTCTGAAACATAGAATCATGAAGGTTTTAAAAGGTTTCTTGCTCTGCGGCAGGCTGATCTACCCATCTGGCTGCTCAGCCTCTCTTCCTATGGCTGAAAGCAGTAAGGAGAACACAGTTGGAATTTTTCATTGTAGCTTTGAAATAAATAGCTTTTTATTTTTCCCCAAACCACCTATTATTTTTGCATTTTATTGAAACAGTTGTCCACACCCCAGAAATTCTTGACAGCCATCACTCTGTGTCCCTAATGATATGATTTCCTCCCTGATGATGTCTTTTTATAACTACAGTCTTTTGACATTAAATTTTGCAATTACTTCCCTTTCTTCTCATGGCAATAATAAATATTGATTATGTATTCTGGATACAATTACAGTTGACTATTTTTAAATTATGCAGCTTTCCCTATCTTACTGAAGTGTGGAACAAAAAATATTTTCCTACAGCTAACACAACCCTTCAGGCCAAAGGTTTTCTCTTATACATACCAGTGAAATCTCATGTAGTAAATTAGAATCTCATGGAATGTAGTAAAACCAGGACTGCCACATCTTGTAATTCCCTGTTTCTCTCCATCAAGGGAGTTATAGTGTCTTTTATTTTTCCAAGAAAGCTTCCCATATGACCTCTAGGGCAATAAGGGATTAGTCAACATCTGAAAATTCAGTCCATTGAACTATATTAATTTTGCTGAAGGATGATATATTGATCAGGATTAATTCACTTGAAGAAGAAAATAAACTATGCAGATTCTCTATAAGCAAACAATTAGACTAATATTGAAATCTTCCTCAAAACAAAAATACTGCTTCCCCAACCTTTTCTTCTGTCCCCACCCAAAACACTGTGCAAAAAAAATAAAATGTGTTGAAAAGAAAAGGCTCAAGAAGAAATTCCTAGTCATGACATTTTTAGGAAACGAAATTCAGGTTACTTAGGAAATCATCATACTTCTTACCTCCAGTTAATAAGAAGTAACTGCAGGTTCTTGGGTCTGCTCTTTGTCTGACAGGCAGAATAAATAAATGACCTGGAGATAACAATAGAGTTAGAAGGTAATTTGGCCCCCACCATGTTTCACTTGCAGAAGATGCTTGTTGGAGAAATGCCAAGTAATCCCTGAATCAAATAAAAAACTATGCCATCATAGAGAAATTTTCTCTGGGAAATTAATTTGCATGTTGCTGCAAAGAATATGCTGCGCATAAGCACTAGTGCCTAAAGCAGATTTTTGTTTCTTTTTTAAAATTTATTTTAAATGGAAGTTCTTCAACGCTATTAAATTTAGACATTTTAAAAATAAATTTTAAACTAACCTTTCATTTGATTATTTGTATTACAGTGGCTTAATCATTATCTATAGTTTACACCCTCTTAGCATTTCTTTTCACTGTGATTTCATCAGAAAGGGGAAACTATGTGATAAGACTATTTGTATAATCACATTCAGCCTCAAATCTTGAAAATACAATTCACAGTCACTGAATTCCAGAGACGATTTATTTAAGCAAGTTATTTTGTGAATGAAATAGTGCTTATTCATATTCCCCATACAGACAGAGAACTTCTGGTTTCTGGAGCAGCCATAGTCATCCTTCTTTAACCTCTATGAGAAAAATGTTATGGAATAACATCTTATGACCTTTCATGGCATTTGATTACTGGCTAGAGTAGTAAGGAAAAAAAAAAACCAACAAGAAAAAAAAGCTTGAAGAGATTGGTTTTTCTTTCTTTTTCCTTTCCGCCATTCTTTCTTCACACTCACAAAAAACCCAAGTGATTATTAATGGCATAAGAGGTTGGTTTTAATGTGTGTAATTCCATGTTCTCATTAATAAAAGTATCTACTTTCAGACATCTCAATAACTGTAACTAAAATTTTACTGGGAGAAATCAAATACAGTAGTAAAAAGATATGTCCAGTAAACTAATTTTACAGATGTTTCATTGGATGTTTCAGTGGGACATTTTTATTAATGAGAATATTACTGTACTTAAAAGCGGGCACTAAATACAAACAAGTACACTTATAGCTGTTAAAAAACCAAACAGCTACAGTTATGAACGTACAGAAGTAGCTACTCTGTCGTTAATTTTGTTGGGCTGCTTTGAGGTTCTTTTCCTCTCCAAAGATGTTTTAGTGATAACATTTACAAATATCTATAAAGCAAAAAAAAAATATAGCTTTTTAATGCACCTTTAGTTCTCAAAGTAATTATATAAATGCTTCTGTAAAATGGTCTGCTATGTGATCCCTCCAAACTTCTGAGTGAGTTAATTCATTGTGTGTATCTACACAAATCCTTTTATAGAGGAAAAGAATATTAGTTATGGTCACAAGAAATTAGCTAATATTAGAGGAGTGCATGGAAATGGTTTCTAAAAGGACAAGACAAGTGTATCAGTGGAGTCAGGAAAGTGGTTGTCTGCTGGTAATGGACAACAATTACCATTCTGAAATTTTGCTTTTAAGTTGGGTGATCTTCCCCACTTCCACTAGCAGGACTATAAATCAGAAAATGTATCAGTGGGTACTAAATAGTTAGGTTCTGGTTTAATCTTTTTAATACTGTGAATATATTTTTATATTAAAATTCATTGCATATTACAGTTTAGGTGGGTTTTTTTCCTTCTTTTATGTATATATTTAACTCTGAATTTCTTGAATTTGAAACTGTTAGCCTGGAGAGAACTGCAGGATCTTTACATGCTTCAAAGTTACTGAAATTGTATCCTTCATTCATCTTAACGTATTCCCTTTTCCCTACGCTTCCCCTGAAATCCTACTTCAGACTTTGTGGCAAATATGCGTTTGCCTAGCAACACAATTATATCTCACCTGTACTACTCAGTAGTTTAACTTCCAGTCACATTAAAAAAAACAAACACAACAAAAAACCCCAACAACAAAAAAAAACCAAAAAAACCCACAAAAAACCAAAAACCACCAAAAAACTCAAGCAGAAACTGTCACTGCATTTCACTGGAAGTCCGAAGAACTTGTGCATATGAGGCTTGCTCTAAAACTACTAGCTCTCTCCAGACATTGAGGGGTTTTTGTTAAATTCACAGTTTTGTTTAGCTGGCGGATAAGATTTATGGTCACACTGTGGACCCAGAGTTCTCATTTCATCTAGTCCTAGGTTATTTATCTTTGATTTGAAACATTAGAATCCCTTTTGATATGGACATGAAATCTGACATGTGGATCCCCTTAGTCACAATTTGAAAATACACTGGATAAATAACACTGTCTCAAATTGCACCCCCATGTATTAAAATTATCTCCGAGATCAACTCATCTAATTAATTCAGGTAAAACTAAGCCACATCCAGAAAACATAACAGAAACTCAGACTGCCTGATCTAATGCTGAAGTTATTTTCCACTTCTTATTTTAAGACTATAAATAATAGCTTTATTTTACCCATCCTGTGCAATAAAGCATTTTAACACTGCTCTTCAACAGGTCTCAAATAATGGAAAAGCTGCAGTATGAGGGCATCAGGAGCTCTTGGGAGAAAATAATGCTTAACAGTCTTTCTAATGATGAGTCATGGGGCAGAAAGATAAATTTCGACTTCTTTGCATAGCCTTGAATACATTGCAATCACTTACAGAACAGTAATGTTACCCCAGGCTACTCTGGAAAGCCTGGTGATACCATCATGGATAGTAGCTGACAAAAAGCAACAAATAAACGAAAAACTGCATGATACATTCTCTATTAAAAAGACAAAAGTGTAAAGAACTAGGCATGAGAGGGATTGCCACAGTTGTTTACCAAATGGAAAGCATGTTTTCTCTGAATCCATTAATCAGAAATAAAACACTAAGTAAATGAGTAAACTGAACTTGGCAATGCTCAGCACAGGACATGCCTATAAACTCTGTGCCCTATATATCATTCTTCCTGGACTTTGGGAAAACTGGAATACTTGCTTTATGAATAATAACAGATTAAGCAGAAACAGGTTTGTTCTACAGATTCTACTTTCTTGAACTGTGTAGGAGAGTGTGCTGATATTCAGACAGAAATCTGGAAGGTTAAGCACTATCATATTACACTCATTAGACAGTACATATTTTAATTGTTGACATGCTGTGAAGCAACAAAAGAAATTATACATTATGGATTTGAATAATTTTAACTCTGAAATAGTACAAGGCTAACTGACAAGGCAAGATATGTCAGTGTTACTACCTCAGCTTTGAGTTTACTTTATTCAGTACACCTTTTCTCTGAAATATTAAATACATAAAATATTTTGTCTAATTCAGTCCTTGGATTAATCTTATGCCAATATAAATCTGGAAATATATTATGAGAGTTAAATCAGTTTCTATCTCACTTACCAATTGCCTAAGCATTTTTTTTTACATGCTACACTCCTGAGGTTGATTTATTCTTGAATCACAGAGTCACAGAATATTAGGAGTTGGAAAGGACCTCGAAAGATCATCTAGTCCAAACGCCCTGCTAGAGCAGGATGACCCAGACCAGGTCACACAGGAACGCTTTCAGGCGGGTTTTGAATGTCTGCAGAGAAGGAGACTCCACAATCTCTCTGGGCAGCCTGTTCAGTGCTCTGTAACCCTCACAGTAAAGAAGTTTTTACTCATGTTCACATGGAATCTGCTATGCTCCAGTTTGCTCCCATTGCCCCTTGTCCTATCATTGGCTGTCACTGAGAAGAACCTGGCTTCTTCTTCCTGACACTCGCCCTTCACAAATTTATAAACATTAATGAGGTCACCCCTCAGTCTCCTCTTGTCCAAGATAAAGAGACCCAGCTCCCTCAGCTGCTCCCCATAAGGGAGATGCTCCACTCACTCAATCATCTTTGTGGCTCTGTGCTGGACTCTTTCAAGCAATTCCCTGCCCTTCTTGAACTGAGGGGCCCAGAACTGAACACAATATTCCAGATGTGGTCTCACCAGGGCAGAGTAGAGGCGAAGGAGAACCTCTCTTGACCTACTAACCATACCCCTTCTGATACACCCCAGGCTGCCATTGGCCTTCTTGGTCACAAGGGCACATTGCTGGCTCATGGTCATCCTGCTGTCCACCAACACCCCCAGGTCCTTTTCCGCCTGGCAGCTTTCTAGCCACTCTTCTCCAAGCCTGTAGTGCTGCATGGGCTTATTGTGACTGAAGTGCAGAACCCGGCTCTTGGCCTTGTTGAAGTTGGCCCTCAGCCCATTGATTCAGCCTGTCCAGGTCCCCCTGCAGAGCCTTCCTACCCTCAGGCAGATCAACACTCCCTCCCAACTTAGTGACATCTGCAAACTTACTGAGGGAACACTCAATCCCCTCATGCAGATCATTGATAAAGATGTTAAACAGGACTGGCCCCAAAACTGAGCCCTGGGGTAACACCACTTGTGACTGGTCACCAACTGGATTTGAAAACTGGTTTGAGTTTCTGGTATGTTAGATAGATAATGTGAATCATTTAATAGCTTGACCTGAAAATGAAAGCTTGAAGAGAGAGCTTTTTTCACCCAGCTATTAGCTGAAGACGGGGTTTCTCTCATTAGATCTGCAGTCTGGAACTCCTGCTACGGGAAGATACCATTAGCAGTGCCTGGAACAAGGGATCTTCAAATGCATTTCAGAAAAACCTCTGATGACTGCAGCAGTGCCATACAGTCCCTCACTGTCCAGGAGCACTGAGGGCAGCTGTGGGCAAACCCCATAGGGGCAGGAGTCGGGACCCGACAACACCACCAGGGAAGCTGCATAGAACCAGCAGCACCCACACAGCCCTGACACTCACTGCTTATAAGGCTTCCGCTTTTGGTTTTTGGGAGTCTTTTGAAGTATTCCTTATATTACATCCCATTCATATACTTATTTTGGAGTTCATACAACAACTGTCATCTTTATCACAGGATTCAGCACCTGTTTATCTGCTGTGCAAACTAGTTCCTATCCCGATCTAGTTGTAGATGATTTGCTCATCAATGCTGATATAAGATTCTTTGCATTAATATCTGTTCTCTTTAGCCCAATGACTGTAAGACAAGAATTTCCTTCTGAATTACTAAATATTAGATAAATTGTCTTATCTCCTCTTCCTTTTGTATTTTTAATGGACAAACATTTTTGATCTGTTGAATCACATGATAGAATGAGGCCATAGCTTTGTCATGTTTTAGTGAACTCTCAAATAACAATTCTTAGTTCTCTTTTTTTGGTATCTCTTATTATTTTAGTATTTGAGAAGAACTCATAATGTAGCATTTCAGGAATTTCACGTCTCTTTCTCAGTGAGAGGTAATTTTCATTTTGGTTTCAGTTTGTGATTTTTTTTTACTGGAAGGTGTTAAATGACTTTATCCCTGATTCATGCTGCATTTTGTATGTTAATGTGTTGACAGTGGGGAGCTTCTGCAAAACTCTCTCCACTGAGTACTTAGTCACATAAATGGCATTCCTTGTCAGTAAACCAAAATAAACTATAATTTGTTGGGTTTTTCTTTTAATCTGCTGCCAACTAAATGCATAGGGTTTATTCATTTCTAATGCATTTTCCATATCCGACAAAGTGTTTGTCAGCTGACATTAGTCATCCTAAATTGCTTGTATAAATCAAGCTTTCCAGCTGTCCTTGTACAGACTTTCTATACAGTTGAAATTTCCTTTATTGTGTTCATATGTCCTAGAAATTCAGAGGGTTTCTAATACAACAGCCTAACTTGAAGATATCATCCAAGGCTTTATTTATCTGATAAATGAACCTGAACCAGAATCTGCCTTTTTCAGAAAATAAAAGATTATATTTATCCTGAATACACTTAGTGGCAACACTGAGCCTTGCAAAGCTAAACATAAAATTAATTTCTACCTATCTTGGAAAAAAAGCCCCCTGATTTCCTGGCTCTAATGAAGTTGCTGGGAATTTTGCCACACATACAGTAGGGCCAGGATTTATTTTTTTATTCATAGATGTCACTGTTTTAACCTTCAATCTTCTCTATTCTATCTTCTGTATTTAATATGTCATGTTTTCAAATGCCACAAAAGTCTTGTCAATAAATAGACACATTAAAAATAATTCAAGCTACAATGTCAATAACATGTTTGCAAAATTCAGTTTCTGAACTGAATCTGCTTAAACTTTAATCTGCTTAAAAATTAGCTCTGTTATATTAAACCTATTACCCTTTTATACAGAGCTGTTTCCATTTTTTCATTTACCAATATATACCAATCCTCAGTTCTTTCAGCCATCCAACTTGTAGTCATCAAAAAAAAAAAAACAACATCCAAAAAATCCCCCACATGTAAAACACAGTAAAGATGCAAACAGCGGAATAGGAAAAAGAAAAAGGGTTTCAATTATGCAATACAATCAAGAGTACCTGTGCTGAAATTTATTAACTTCATTGAGCAGACAGCTGCATATTTGCAACATCCTGATGAGGTTGGGGGCGAGGGGGGGAAAGAGAGCAGATGACTGACTGTGCAGATTGGAAAACATAACAAAACATTTAAAATGCCTAATTTTCTTACTCATTTCTTACTCAGGCATTTGATTATCCTGTTTCTATTTTAGAACTTCTGAGTTCCTTGGATTTCTGTGTTTATAATATGTTTGTATAATTCATTTTACAGGTATCTTCATTATAAATACAACAGAACACTGTAATAATGTTTTCCAAGAAGTACAACCTACACTACTGGTTCTGCAAAGTGAAATGCTTGAAGTAGTGCCTAAGTATTTGGGAGACACCATTCTAATTGGCAATCATCCTGGCCATATTAGGCAACCGATAATTTTTCTTTTTGTTTTACTTATCCTGTTTCTATTCTGATTTTCTCTGTCCCAAATTTTTGTACTCTGTGCTAGACAGGTAAATTTATAATCCATGGAAATTTTACTTGGACCTCTGTCATGGCTTGTAGCTGTGAAAGATATCCATCTAATTGGTTCATATACCTGCTGTAATGAAGGATCATCAGGTGGATCTTGACCTCACTGTCTCCTTTTAGTGTCTACTAACATTAGTTATAGAAGTTATTTTCAAACTTTTATTCGATTCATCAAGTGGAAATTCTGAAAATAGTTGATGACAGATGTCACAGAATCACAGAATGTTAGGAGTTGGAAGGGACCTCAAAAGATTATCTAGTCCAACCCCTCTGCTAGACAGGATCACCTAGAGTAGGGCACGCAGGAAATGTATGTTGTATGTCCCTTACAACTTCTCTGATGCTGAAGTAAGACTGTAGGTATTAAAGCTTCCTCAGATTATGTTCAATTTTACTCATGTTGCCTAAGCAATCAGGCATGTGTGGAGAGTATGGAGTTGAACAATTGTGCCTGAAAGCTGGATCATCACAGAGTTCCCATGAACTAATTTCCTCAAGTTTAGCAAAGGAAAACAGATGCATGCTACTAGTCACTTAAATTTCTGTGAGATTTTTTTCCAGTAATGTCTTTATAAATTAAAGACTTTAGCAAGCCTCCATGATGCACTAAGTTCTGCCTCTTACGGGGATACTGTTTTATAGGACATAAGCAGGAATTACTGGCAGTATTTGGTCTGCATGGCTGTTTGCCTGTGTGTGGCATCAAGTTTCACATCATGATTTGTGGTCTCTTGTTTATAAATTTGGAGATTAATTCATCTATATAGAGTATTCTCTATGTTTCACTTGGAGTGGAAAATAAGTGTATACACATATCCAGAATTCCAGAAATCTCACATGTCAGAGTGTTCCAGAAATAACTCTGTTGAGCTCGATCAATTGACATTGAATTTATATAATTGAACAAAAGTAGGAATTGACCTCTTTTCTGTAGTCTCATTGGAAAGATCATGTTTACTAATATAACCTGCTGCCCAAACAAGAGTCTTAAAACAAAGAGAAGAACAAGACTGAGAAATAGAATGGCCAAAAATAATTTCAAGCATTGAAATACTACTGAACAAAATATTTCCTTAAAAATTAGTGTAAAAATAATTCCTCTTCTCAAAAATTTCCTAAAATTATTTTCCTATTCATCATCTCCTTTATTTATTATAACTTGACTGAAGCAGTACTTTTCTTTCCTTTAGAAAAACCCATATTTCTACTATATTTATTTTAAAAACAATCATGTTATTACAATGTAACTTGATTAGCACGTTTAAGGTCAAAAATCTCATTAGAGAAGTTGTAAGGGACATACAGCATACATTTCTTCCCCTGGCAAGCATTCACTACGTGAGTTGCCCTGCTAAGGCAAATACAGCATTGAACAACTGAAGCAGCACAGTTAGCAGCAAATTCGAGGGATTAACACAGCAGCATCCATGAGGTATTTGTTACATGACTATGGTTAAACCAAAAGAACTGACAATGTTTCACATCACAAGCAATTTGTCTCATACAAATCACTGTACAGACATACAGCTGAAAAGTTACTTCGTTCATTGTGAGCCACAAAGAAAGTTTAGGGGATGCCTAGGCGATGTTAAGAAAGTGTGTTTTAGGACCCCTGAAGGGATATGTAAAGAGCTGGTAAAGAGCTGTTAAAGACTCTTTTCAGCTCCCTGAAAGAACTACGAATTTTACTAAAAGACTGTGCCCGGGGGGGATGGTGAATCACTGATGACATGGCTGTTGCGGTGTTAGGACATTGGAGCGGATACAATAGATCTGGATGGGGGACAGGCTAAGCTATTGGGAGCATTAGCCAAAGAGCAGAGCATTGATAGGTTTATTTGGAATTACATCTGCACTCGAACTCTGTGGGAATGTCTCATAACAGCTCTAAAGAGAAGATATCCTCGTAAAGAGGATACAGAATGTAGTTTTACTAAATGGAACACTATAGAGCAGGGCGTCAGATATTTGAGAGAGCTGGCACTCTGACAGGTAATCTATGATGAGCAAACACTTGCAGATCCTGATCAAGTACCATGCCAAGGTTCTCTGTTAAAGAAGTTTATACAGAGTGCCCCTCCTAAGTATTCCAATCTTTTGGCAAGAAGGCTTTTTGAGGCAGAAGATGAAACACCAACAACTGTGGGTGAGCTTGCTACTCAGCTCTGGCAATTTGAAAATGCTGTTGTTCACAACATACACTTCCGCATTGCAGCCATAGAAAAGACACGAGAGAACATCAAAATCAACATCCAAACTGACAAGGCTGACATGAAAACCCAGTTTGATGAGCTGAATGATAAGCTGTTCCCAAGAGAGAGAGAAAGTGATATCCGTTCTTCTGACTGGCTCCATGTTTCAGCAGTTAGGAACAGATGCTTTCCCAGAAGATTAGCTCAAGGCAGGGAGTAACCAACACAGAGTTCTCTGTGGTACACCCTGATCGACTTTGGTGAGAATATGGATAGGTGGCACGACAAACCCACTGCTGTTTTGCACGCCAGAGTACAGGAACTGAAAAGTAACACTGCCAGAGAGAACCAACCTAGGAGAATGGCTGCTCCCGTCAACCAGGATCATTAGAGGGGCCCTGCCTCCAGCCAGGTGGAGGAAAAGGATAATCGAGTTTACTGGAGAGTGTGGATTCGATAGTAAAGTGGCATCCGAGAGTTCCAGGATAAACCCACAACGTGTACACATGTACTCTGATGTACTCTATACCATCTCCTCCATCCTGATAGACTAACAGGGTGAATGAAGACCTGCAACCTGGACCCCACAGATTGCTGAATAGAGACAGTCCTTAACTTGGTGAAGTGGACTTGACTGCGGCAGGAAATGGTATGGAACAAGGGGTCGAATGTTATGGTTTAAGGGTTACCAGCCTGAAAGGGAAGGACAGGTGGTGTCTGTAGGACCCTGGGGGGTCAGAGATCAGTACTGTTCCCTCCCCTTTCCGGCCACAATCTATAAAAAAAAAACGAGGAGGCCCGAGGTTTTCACAGGCTTTTCCTGGTTTCCTGGGCTGCTTCCTATGGCATCTCGGGATGGCTGGGCCTGGCTCCACGTGTCGACAGCATCCACTCCCATCTGCTTCCCGGCACCACTGCGGTCCCTGGTGACAGTCACAGCGGTCACAGCGGCCACGAGGCACTGCTCGGACACTGCCACTCTGGACTACTGGGAAAGGGTTTTGTATATAGTTAAATATCTTTTGTCACTTATTAATTCCATTTTCCTTTCCCCTGTTATTTGTCATTAAACTTGTTATAGTCTTAACTTCCAACTTTGTGCAAAGCATCTTTTTCTTTATTCCATTTTTTTTTAATCCTCCCCTGGGAGGGTAGGGGACAACAGAGAGAAAATCCTGCTCCCTGAGGCTTTGCCCTGAGCCTTAAACAGAGACACCTCATTAAATTACCAGGTATCTCATTTAAAACAACCATTTTAAATTTATCTTTTTTACCAACCACCACATAGCTACACAATGGAACTATATGCTGTAACATGCTATATTTTGTAAAAAATACATGAGTTTACAAATCCCAAAAAATAAGTGAAATTCATGAAGCGTATATCCATCAACTGTTCCTTTGCTGTGTTTCAGGTTACATTCTTCCAAAATCTCATCCTCAGAAGTGTTCAACCCAAAGGAGATTATAGTCTGTACTGAAATATTCATTCTGTGTTATAAATCTGTCAAAGACTATATTCACTGTTTTGAAAAAATCAATTTAATGCATAAATTTTAAAGTTTCTCTTGCAGAAAAGAAATGCACAATAGCAGTCTCTTCAGGCTAACTTTAAATCTTACTCTCTAACAGGGCCTAAAACCCTTAAGAAAAGCTCATCTGTCCTTCTTTTGCTTCAAAATATCATAAATGTTAATTGACTTGTCAGTACATAGCAATCTGGGACTATTAAAGAGTCTTACATGAAATTTTCATTCATTTTATGCCAATTATGCATGCAAACACTTGGATTATATTAAAAAGAGTAAGGCTGCAATGTCAATGATTGAAAAGTTGCCAGAATGAGCAGTCATTGCATAACCTTCACTACTCCCACTCTGAATATGGATTATAATGAAGTCTTGTTTAAATGGTTGCATATTATTTTTCTCCACAGAACACCGTTGCTAGGATTGTGATGTGATATGCAGTTTTTTAGGCTTGAAAAAAACATAAAACAATTAAAAATATACTGTATTGACAAAAAATCCCATCATGTGGTGTTTTCAGGATAAGTCTTTAGCATTGCAACCTTCAGATTCCAGCTGTTTCTGGCCAAACATCTGGGACTTAAACTATAGGCTGCATTGGTGCCCATTCTTATTGTGAGTACTATCTCCTTAGGGACATTTAATATGGAATTATAACTGCAGGCAATCATCTATGAACGGATGGATATGCTCAGTGAGAATGGAATTTTTATCAGTTTCAGTTCCTAAATACTAAGAAACATCTATTGATGGCTGGCTTTCAAAATAAAAACATTTGAGTAAACTGTCATGAGATAGCAAAAAGACATCCCTTACACAAAGGTAACTCCAAGTTAAATTTCATCTACCAGCTGAAAAGCCAGAGTTAAATTTTGAAATTTAAGACTGGAAAAAAATCAAAACAAAACAAAAATCCAATAACCTGTTTTTCCAACACAAATATATATATGTCATAGAAAATTTCACCCCTGCCATATAAAACTTGCAGTGTTCTATGCAGGAAAGTTATGGTCAAATAATTTCTTATAAAAGTATATGTAAAGGTATGTAGCCAATAATGACTAAAAAGCAGGAAGGCAGTTTATTGACTTGGCAGATCCCAACATAGAGCAGTAATAGAACAGAATAATATTTTTAAAATAGAGTTACTACTCTTTGTATGGAAGCTAGTAGAAAATCCATGTGACAAAGCAATGAAGAGACATTGGGGTCTTTATGTAATTGTGTATAGTGTTAATTATTACAGACTAATGATTGTTATAAAATAATTTCATGTGAAAACAAATATTCTTATGGTAGTTATAATGATAATCTGTCTAAGCAGTGAAGGAAGTCTATTTTTAATATATAAATACAGTTACTAATTCCATGTCCTATACCTAAAAAAAGCTTTTGAAGAAATGAAGTTCTTCAAAAAATATTGTTATGTAAAGGAATACAACTAGAGAATGAGCCAAAATGTTTACCTGTGATAATCTGTGGTGCTCATGTATATGCACACACATACTTTTTCCATAATAATGTCTTAGAACATATTTTACCTAAACTTTTACCTGCCTTACCATATGAATAAGTGAAATAGAATGAAATATTTGAAAAGTCATGGCAGTCAGGTGAAGTCCCTAGTGACTGGAAGAAAGCAAACATTACACCCATTTTTAAAAAGGGTAGAAAGGAGGACACTGGGAACTGCCAACCTGTCAGCCTCATCTCTGTGCCTGGGAAGATCATGGAACAGATCCTCCTAGAAGCTATACTGAGGCACATGGAGGACAAAGAGGTGATTCAAGACAGCCAGCATGGCTTTACTCAGGACAAGACCTGCCTGACCAACCTAGTGGCTTTCTACAGTGGAGCGACTATATCAGTAGACAAGGGTCAAGCTATGGATGTTATCTATCTAGACTTCTGCAAGGTCTTTAACATGGTCCCCCACAGCATCCTTCTCTCCAAGCTGGAAAGATAGGGATTTGACGGGCAGACTGTTCAGTGGATAAGGAACTGGCTGGGTGGTCACATTCAGAAAGTAGTGAGCAACATCTCGATGTCTAAATAGAAGATGGTGACAAGTGGTGTCCCTCAAGGATCCATACTGGGACCAGTGCTGTTTAATATCTTCATTAATGGTATTGACACAAGGATTGAGTCCACCCTCAGCAAGTTCACTGACAATACCAAGATGAGTAATCAGGTTAACGTGCCAGAGGGAAGGGATGTCATCCAGAGAGACCTAGGCAAGCTGGAGAAGCGAGCCCAGGTGAATCTCATGGGGTTCAACAGGGCCAAGTGCAGGGTTCTGCACCTGGGTCAGGACAATCCTCATTACCAATACAGGCTAAGAAATTATGTACTGGAAAGCAGCCATGAGGAAAAGGACTTGGGGGTACTAGTGGGTGTAAAGCTGGACATGAGCCACCAATGTGCATCTGCAGTCCAAAAGGCCAACCACATCCTGGCTGCATCAAAAGAAGCATGGCCAGCAGATCAAGAGAAGTGATTCTGCCCCTCTACACTGCTCTGGTGAGATCTGAACTAGAATACTGCATCCAGCTTTGGAGTCCTTAACACTAAAAGGACACTGGAGCGTGTCCAGAGGAGGGCCACAAAGATGATGAAAGGGCTGAAGCACCTCTCCTACAAAGACAGGCTGAGAGAGTTGAGGTTGTTCAGCATGGAGAAGAGAAGGCTCCATGGGGACCTTATAGCAACCTTCCAATACCTGAAAAGTGCCTATAAGAAATCTGGGGAAGAACTGTTCACTAGGGCATATAGCGACAGGACAAAGGGTTATGGTTTTAAACTAGAAAAGGGTAGATTTAGGCTGGATATGAGGAAAAAGTTCTTCACCATAAGGGTGACAGATCACTGGAACAGGCTTCCCAGAGAGGTAGTGGAGGCCCCATCCCTGGAGATATTCGAGGTCAGGCTTGATGGGACTCTGAGCAACCTGAACTAGTAACAATGTCCCTGCTCACTGCAGGGAGGTTGGACTGGATGATCTTTAATGATCCCTTCTGTCTCAATACATTCTATGATTATATGAAATATTTGTTTGTGTTTTCATGCCAATCTACAAGAAATATAAAGGAATTTTTCTTCCTTGAGAAAACAATATATACCATATATGGTAGGAAATCTTCCTTTTCTTGGAAAACGCCCTTAAGTGGAAGAATGACTGTTTTATAAATACAATTAGTCATTTAAGTGCCAATAACTGGAAGATAAGCAAGAACAAGAACGTCTGTGACTGACTATTTCAACTTCTAAGGTTTTCTAACTCAAATCCTTTTCTTTTTTATTTAATTTTTATTTTTGATTGATTTAATGACTGTGTTTTTTCGGACAAATATTAATATTAGAAAAAATGCAGCTTATACTCACAAGTTTCATGCTGAACCTTTTCACATGTTCTCAGTAGGGACCTATCAAAGGAGGTGATGCAAAAAAAGTGAGAAATTGTAGAACAGGAAAAGAAGTAAACTTAGCAAAGGGGATGGTGTTGACTTGCATGCTCCTTCCTAGTTCTGGTGCATTTTTTAAACACACTAATTAAGTATTTACCAACCAGTGAATAGGAGACACAGACTGTCTTATAGCAGCAATTTATTTTTTCAACTACAATTAGAAATGAAAAATAAAATCTGTAGTTGAATTTACATGGGAAAATTTCATGGGTGTTACAGAGTTAGCTGCAGTCTAATATTTGGCTCACACCCTTGTCAGCAACACCATCAACCTCCAGATGGCTTTAGTGACAGTACAGTCACTTTTCTCATCCTTTGGGATGAGGGAAAGATAACAGAAAAGGTCTTTCCCACAATTATTTTTCATATGTAATCCTTTTTAATTGGATCCTCCATTCTCTATAGGGTAGGTATGAGCTGTATTGCAAAGCTTTCCCACTCTATGCACTTTCATTTGAAAAAGCTTTGTTAATCAGATTTAATTACTTAATTAAATATCTGTAAACACAAATATGGAGATGTGAACAAGTGTGTATGAGGGAAGTGAGACAGAGTGGGCATTTGTCTCAAGTAAGGAGTATTTAACATCTAGCACTGTGATGAAGAGAGACAAAGTGCCATCTAGTGAAAGCAATAACTTAACAGAATGGAAAGCTTAAGATCTTACTGAAGTTTAGTTCGAGTATCAATTTCAAGATGTGTGTGACTATAGCTAGTGTCTTACTAATGTAATGTCTCAATTTATGCAGCAAGCCAGTTATTATAATAATTCAAGTCTATGAGTACCTCACGAATTTCTGAAGTTGTTTTAGGAAAAAAAAAATACATATTTTAATCCTTTTTTTTTTTTACAAAATGAAGCACAGTTGTACTAGAAGTGCTGTCGTTACTCTGTAAGAGACACTTTCGCTTCTGATATGCCAACACTCCAGTACGATGAAGAGTGTAACCAGGGAGCCACTACACAGTACCGAACTGCTTGAGGTCAATAAGCAGTCCAAATACTTTTCAGAAAAACAAGGGAAATTACATTGAAATCTTCTATCTGTCTCTGTCCTTTCCTCTTTCAAGTTCATCTGGTTTGAACAGATTATTCAACACAAATTGCATAGAGCATTAATCTCCAGAATAATTTATGTTCAAAACCATTGCTTTTAGGGTATTGTCCAGTGGTAAATAAAAGTATATTTTTAAGAAAAAAATAAAAAAGAAGCTCAACTGAGTCACTATAAGGCAATCTGAAGCAATTAAACCACAGTTTAAAGGTAATCTGAGACATTAAACCACTAAGCAAAATCAAAGATTACCATTTGATTTTCAAACATTAAGGAATGAAAAAAGTTTGCCTTAGATTTGTGAGATAGAAAACACAAAGTCTTTTTAATTGAAGGATTTAACTGTAAATATGCACATGTTTATAGAAATACTTTTTTTTCAGAGGGAAGCTGAAGCAAAATGTTAAGCTTGAGACCTTCTTTCATTCATCCTAAGTTCCTGATTGTTTCACAGTACATAACTACTCTGTATCACTGTTTTATAATTGCAGTGCTTCTTTCTAGTCCTTCAAGTATTATAAAAAAAAAATGCTTCAGCATCACAGTCTGAGTGTTGTGAAAATCACTTCATTGTGAAAAGTTAAACAGACTTGGGAAATATGATCATGGTTCAGTTAATGAACTGCTAAAAATGTGCTTAGTATTGAACAGGATACAAAGTTGAGCCTACCCCAGACTGTTTATAACCAGAATAGTCAAGGCATATATGTTTATATGTACATATTCCTAATAAACATATGAAATTCCTGAATTCCTAACAACAGAGTTAGTGTGACAAAATTTGCCAGCATTCAAACTCATTTGCAAATCTTCCTACTAGTCATCTTTCTTAAAATTTCAGATTTTACTCTGACACCCTGAGTCAACACTACTGGTATTTCTCATCTCTGAAGGCAGATTTGATAACTTGATATCCTGAGAAAAGGAGTCTGAGAAAAGCTTCTTTATTGCCTATGCATATGAAATATTTTAAAGTGATCTGAATATTACCTGGACAGTACTACTACTACTCTAGGACTGTGGGGTAGTAAGGTCTTACAGTCACCCATCTCAGTGGAGCTGCGGGATCCTTCAGGAGGCAACAGGAGGGGTAAGCCTCAGGAACTGATTTGGACTGCTGTCATGAAGGAGAAAGGATTTAAGGAGCTGAAAAAGAAGGAAAAGATGAAGTATTGAAGTGGGTCATTCCCTGCAAGCTCCCCGATTTATAGTGAATGTGATGTTTATGGGACAGAAATCATCTCTATTGTTCAGTTTGGATCATACTTGATCATCTGTCCTGTGTCATCTGTCCCAGATAGTCCCAGGCTCTCACTTTTGTCCTTCTTTCCCTTGTGCAGAGAGAAATAAAAAAAATAATTTAAAAATATCTAAAAGAAACCTTAACCACAGTTGCAGGTAAATCCTTGAAAAATAAGATCTTTCAGCAAAAAAGCAAATAATAACCTTAACAGCTTTGTAAGGAAATCAATTGCATCCTGGACAAAGCTATAATGTCAATTAGTGCTCATTAAGGCTCAAACACTGCTTTCTAGAAAATCCAGCTCTGGCTGAAGTATTAAAAGGGATTCAACAATTCAGTCCTAGCAAAACTGGGACTCTTACCTTACCACTTTAAAAGTTACATTATTGCTATTTTGGTCTCCCTTAATCTGCAAGTTTCCTGCTTATGCTGAAAGGGTTTACCACTACATAAGCATAACAAAAACTGCTGTTACCAGTTTGTTTCTTATCAAAGACATGTGCTTTTGCTTACTTGATGAAAAGAGGTCCCTTTCTATAAATTTATTTAAGATTCATTGCACTGGAGTTTGGAAGAACCTGAACAGCGGAGTAGGCACTGTAAGCAAATAGTTGTTAAAAGCACATTAGGGAGGGTTTGGAATGATTGTATGAATGGGAACATGTAGGAGGAAAATTAAAGTTCAACACTACAAAGAACGGTTCAGAGCACAACAGGGTGAAACTGTCCCATTACCACTGTTCCTTGGATGTATCTGTCAATGTATCCCAAGACACTTGTGTCCTTTGGCATGTTGGAGCAATGACATAGGATCAGAGCCAAGCCTGTTAGTTCATTTATTAATTTATTCTACCTGCCATCAAAGCATGAAACGAAACAGAACCTGACACTTTGGGGTTAGCAGATTTATTCTTCCTTACTTTTATCTTTCTTTTAGTTCCCTCTTAGCATTACTTTTGAATGAGAGTTCCAAGCATGCTTAATCATTAAAAATCCTAAGCTATTTAGCTGGTTTAATACCTAGAAGTTAGTGGGGGTAATGTACTCCTCTTGAGCAATCTTCAGTTCTGTGACTGTACTTTACAGTGTCAGTAAACTTGGCTTGGTTTAAAACCTTGACAGACGTAAATGGAGAAAACCTTAACTATAGTGCATAATTTCACTGCAAAGTTACTAAAAGCAAAACAAACAAACAAAAAAAATCAAATACATAAGAATCTAAAATGACACATTGAAAGAGTTTTTTAATTCCTTACTGAAGTATATATGCATAATCTATATGTAGTAAGAGATGGTTCCATATGCTTTCTACATGCATTTTCTTGATGTTGACGTTTAACCTGGCAAGCAGCTAAACACCACAGAGTTTGCTCGCTCACTCACCCCGCATACCTTCCCCCTCAGTGTGATGGGGAAGAGAATAATGAGATTAAAAGTAAAGAACTCATGAGTTGAGCTAAAGGCTATTTAAAAACTAAAATAAACCACACTGAAATAAAAATCATACCAATGCATTCCTGTAAGAATAGGAACAATGATAATAAATAAGGCAATCAAAATTATACTCAGCTCACAAACAGCAGTCACTGGCTGGATGCCAACAAAAACGCAACAAGGGAAGTCTAAGTTCAGGAGTCAAGACAGACCACAATCATGAAGTAGAAGGGAAGATGAGGGATTGAAGAAAGAAAGGGAGAGAAGAAAGTACGGAAAGGGTCTCCCCCTGCAAACTTCCCAAATTATAGTGGGTGTATTTATGGAACAGAATACATTTCTTTATTGGCCCTCTTGGATCACACCTAGATCATCTGCCCTTGGTCACGTGTCCCAGAGAACCCCAAGCTTTTGCTCTGCTCCTGCCCATCCTCTTGTGCAGAGGGAATAAAAAATAAATCAAATAAAAAGAAAACAGAAACTATGAACACAGGTGCAGGTGAAAGACTGAAAAACAAAACTGGAGAAAAATGTAAACATCTACAGTCAAGTATAAAACCAAAAAACTTACCAGCTACTGTAAGGAAAATAACTCTATCCCTGCTAAACAAGGACCCTCAGTAATGAAAAAAAGTCAATACATTCTTATTATCTAAGCAGCTGAACTGAAAATTTGTATATTGGAAGCAGGAAGATGTTTAAAATATCAGCTAATGTCTTGAAAAGACAAGTCTCTGACGTTTTGTTTCCTTAGTTAATGCTTTAGAAACAAATTCCTGTGGATTTGTTTCATAATACTTTCCCAAAATTATTGAAAAGAGATATCTATTGAAGAAAACAATTACACTTTTTAATTTATACCTTTTCTGCTGAGAAATTACTTGGTAAATTATGTCGGGTTATATCACCAGCATTGGACTGCCCATGTAATGCAATGTTACTGATGCAGGCTGACAAGACATATAACCTAGAGATATGTTAATTGGGTTGGGAGTGGCATGGGGGACAGATAAAAATGGATTTGTCTTAGAAGACAAGATGTGAATGCGCATAGTCAGAATCACAACTGGCCACAGTGGTTGTCTTCCAGTAGTTTCAGCAGGGAGTTGAGAATTCCCAGTCCTTTCATTTATGAAACTCGATCTTTCACTGTAGGCTACAACAGTACAAAGCAGATGCTGAAATAAGTCTCCCTGATATGTCTCACTGTAGAGAGCCCCACCTCAAAAAGCTTATCATGACCTGCTTAAAAATTAATTTTGAAAGTGCTTCAATGAGACTTCAGTCACTGCTTAGATCTTGCAAAGGGTCTCTGCACAGAGGAAACTTGCATTATGTAAAAAAAAAATAAAAATCACAGCTTTACATTTTTCAGTATCAGTTTGAAATGCCTTTTTTACCAACCAATATACTTGAACTTTATTACTCAGGTAAGTATAACCGTTAATACACGGCAAGGAAGGGATGCCATCCAGAGGGACCTGGACAGGCTGGAGAAGTAGGCACATGCCAAACTCATGAGGTTCAACAAGGCCAAGTGCATAATCCTGCTCCTGGATAGGAGCAATACCAAGCACAAATACAGGCTGGGTGGAGAGTGGCTTGAAAGCAGTCCCAAGGAGAAGTACTTGGGGGTGTCAGTCAGTGAAAAACTCAACATGAAACAACAATATGTGCTTGCAGCTCAGAAGGCCAACCACATCCTGGGCTGCATCAAAAGAAGTGTGACCAGTAGACCGAAGGAGGTGATTCTGCACCTCTACTCTGCTCTTGCGAGAACCCACCTGGAGTTCAGCACCCAGTTCTGGGGCCTCTAGTATAAAAAGGACATTGAGCTGCTGGAGTGGGTCCAGAGGAGGGCCACAGAGATGTTCAGAGCTGGAGCACCTCTCCTACAAGGACTGGCTGAGAGAATTGAGGCTATTCAGCCTGGAGAAGAGAAGGCTCTGCAGGGACCCTATTGTGACCTTCCAGTTCCTGAAAGGGTCCTACAGAGAAAGCTGGGAAGGGACTTTTTACAAGGGGAGGTAGCAACAAAATGAGGGGGAATGGTTTTAAACTGGAAAAAGTTAGATTTAGACTGAATATTAGGAGGAAATTCTTTACTGTGAGGGTGGGAAACACTAGAACAGGTTTCTCGGGGAAGTTATGGACACCCCCTCCCTGTAAGTGTTCAAAGCCAGGTTGGACAGGGCTTTGGGCAATCTGGTCTAGTGGGAGGTGTCCCTACCCATGGCAGTGGGTTGGACTGGATGATCTTTAAGGTCCCTTCCAACCTAAACCATTCCATGATTCTATAAAGTAATTAGCATATGGATCACTTTACTCAAGTTGAAGGAAGAGCTGTCATCCTTCAAAAATATTTCATCATTTGCAGAAAGCTACATTTTTATACCATTGCTTATGGTCAAGTGAGTATCAGAGACTCAGAAAATCAGAACTGGTTGAAAATGGAGGATACATGCAATGAGTAACCATAATTCCCTTTTCTTGGCAAATGCCCACTAAGCCTACATTGTTTAATTTCAGTATTTCAAGATGGAGTGGAGACAAGGGGAGACAGAATTAATGATTATGAAACAATTCTCATATCAGTTATTCTGACCATTACTCCTTAACTTACCAAGAATAAGTAAATATGATATTCAATATGCTGTCATAATGAATAAAGCAGCAGTCATGCTACTTAAACACCAAGATAAAAATGAAAGCTACATCTGGGACCTTTATGGAAACCAAACAGTGCAATTAATTTCTTCACCAGAGCTACATCTGCAAAGTTTGTTATATCACTCAAAGTGTTCAAAAAATTTTTTCCTTTTAGGCTATGAACATTCCTTTACTGAGGACTATGGGGGTACTTTACACAACTTAAAGATCTTTAGCCTTCTGACTCCTGAGAGATAGGTGACCTTAGTTTTTTTATTGTCCACAACACTGTAGCATCTGACTTTCTCATAATAATTAATGAATGTGCTGTCTAACACACGTATTATACACTATACACTATAGTATCTATAATTATCCGTATTTATATAAAATAACTAAAGAAAACAAAGGCCAAAGTGGCCTGAGTCCAAAGCCATTAAAGCCATGGCAGAACTGAGACCTCAAGCAAGACAAAATCCAGGGCTTTTAACATTTTGGGAAAGATCTCCTTCAGCAGCAAACCCAGTAAGAAAATTAAGTTAGCCCTCCCTGCTTCCACAT
>NW_010177843.1:11399-19817 GCF_000695765.1 Mesitornis unicolor | reverse complement strand
GCTTTAATTACCCATTAGATAACCTATTCTGCCCATTAAATAAACTTTCATGTGTGCATCCCATACAGTATATGCTGCAATACCAACTTAAACGTAAGAATAACTAAAAACAGAGCAGCCACAGCTTGAGTTTTCCTTGGCATTTGATATAAAGAGTTAAAAAGTCTTAGGTAGCTCTGAAATTATTTGACAAGGTGATGGTTTGGTATATAATTCATATAGTGAAGGTGGCTTCCTTATCCCTAGCTAATTAAAAGCATGCTTAAAAAACATTATTCACAGTAGCATAGAACTCACAGGAGTAGTAAAATTATTTCCATTAGGAAACTCTCACAGTCTTGTCCTTAAATATTCTGCAGATTTATAATGAAGACTACTGTGACCAAAAAGATCATAAACACTCACATGATAATCCATACTTGAAATCTGCTTAATAAGAGTCCAACAAATCATTTATTAAGCATAAATTCAGTGGTGCTTTTCTGATTTACATGTTGGTTTTGAATGTAACTTTAGAATTTTGTCTACTTGTTGGTTTTTCCAATATATACCTGGATGTGTGCCATAGGTATTGTCATGGTTTAACCTAGCAAGCAGCTAACACACCACAAATTATGCTCACTTGCCCTCCCTCTTCCCAGTGGGATGAGGGGGGAAAAAAAAAATAATCAGGAAATAAAAAGTAAAGAACTCGTCAGGAGTAAAGACCATTTAATAACTAAAACAACCCAAACTTAAATAATAATAATGCCAATTAATTGTAACAAGAATAGGAACAACAAAAATATGGCAATGTTATACTCAGCTTTCAAACAGCAGCCACTGGCCAATAAAAACAGAATGGGAGGGGTATGCCTCAGGAACAGATTCAGGCCATCATTACAAAGGGGAGAGTTCAAAGGGGCCAAAGAAGCTGTAGGAAGGGGTCATCCCCTGCAAGCTCCCCAATTTCAAGTGAGTGTGACATTTATGGGATAGAACACATCTTTATTGGTCAGTTGGGATCATACTTGATCATCTGTCCTGGGTCACCTGGGCTCTCACTCCTTCCCTCCTTTCTCTTGTGCAGAGAAAAAAGGAAAAACAAAAGAAACTATAACCACAGGTGCAGGCAAATCCTTGAAAAACAAATACCTTGCCTGAAAAAGCAAACAATGACCTTATCAGCTTTCTGAGGAAAACAACTTCATCTTGGCCAAAGCTATAATGTCAATAATTTATTACATACTCAAGTATTATGACAGGTAGGGCAATATAAAGGTAAATATAAACAACATTAATATTTATATATTAATATAGTAAAAATAATTCACTCAATTGTGAACTAATACATGTCAAAACATCTTTGAAATATTGCCAGTCTCTTTTTACTAGAAAAAGGGAAGAATGACATTTTAAAGATAGAAATAATTCTCTAATTTGCCTTGCAACTTTCATGTTAAATCTGGTTTCTAAATTTCTAATAACATTAGTGTACAGCAGTACAGCTTATCAAATACTAACCCCACTTGCTTTATTTTTTCACTATGAACTTGAGTATTTCCAATTTTTTTTTCATTTAGACATTATCAAGCACGATAACATGGAAAAAAAGGATTCCCAAACCCACAAATGCATGTGGTTTCCTTGTTTGTTGTAAATTTTGAGTTACTGAATCCAAATTTTATAAATGCTGCTTAAACTATATTTGCCCATTGCATGCATAGTTACTGCTTTAACAGGAAAAATACATGTCCTTTCCACAAGGCAAAGGATACTAGGTACAGTAGCATTAGCAGGCATCATCAGGATACTGCTAGGTACAGGTGAATAAGATGACATAACAAAGGCAAAGCTATCTTCAAGCCATTAAAAATAACATTGTAAGCTGTTATGTAGTTGTCATATCAGAAAGAAGTCTTATTCTGATTTAATTAAATTTTTCTGGCAACCGATAAAGACAGGGAATGGAAATAATTAAGCCCATATAGGTTATTCTCTTCTGCTGTTAAATCATTATTCAAGTTTTATCCTTCATTGGGCTTTTTCAGAAGGCTTTTCACACGTTCCTGCCATTTATTAATATGTTGATTTATTTTAGCAGGATTAATAACTCTAGGGAGCCATAATTCAATTCTGTTGAATCCCCAACATACAGAAGCTGTTTCAGAGAATCCTTACTGAGTAGTAACAGATGAACTATCTATTATGTATTTAATGTTGAAAGTGGCTGCAATGCACAGATTTATGTTAAATGGCTTGGCAACTGCCCAGCCAGCTATCCCTGTGGAAGATTTTCACTCAGAACTGGTATGAATAGGCTGCTCAAGAGTACTCAAGGCCAGACTGGAGAACTTAAAAACCCAGTACTTCATTTTAAGGCAGCTACACCAAAAATGGAGTTCAGAAACATCTGTTAAGCCTCTCTACAGCATGTAGAGTGTTGGACACCTTCACATGGCATCCAGAGCAGTACAAGGAGCACTGAGATGCCTTGAGTCCTGAATATATTAGCTTCCTTCTGCCAGCTCACTGAGAAATGCTGAGTCTAAAATCCTGGATTTATTCAGCTATAGAAGAAATTACATTCCCTCCCTTGGAATTCACTTCTTCCACCCACTGAAATTAGAAAGAAAATTAATTTCCCAAATACTCTTAAAGGTAGTGGATCAGCCATTGCCTTTCTATTTAAGAGTTTATTTCACCCTGGAGAAGAGAAGGCTCTGGGGAGACGTTATAGCAGCCTTCCAGTACCTGAAGGTGTCCTACAGAAGTTGAAGAGGGATTTTTTACGTGGGCAGGTAGGGATACGACATGGGGTAATGGTTTTAAATTGAAAAGGGTAGATTTAGACTAGATATTAGGAATAATTCTTCACTATGAGAGTAGGGAGACACTGGCACAGGTTGCCCAGGGAAGTTGTGGATGGGCCCTCCCTGGAACTGTTCAAGGCCAGGTTGGATGGTGCTTTAAGCAATCTGGTTTAGCGGAATGTGTCCTTGTCTATGGCAGGGGGTTTGGAACTAGTTTATCTGTCCCCTGAAATACAAACCAGTTTATGGTTCTATGATTGCTTATTCTGCACACAAAGAACCGTTATGCAGCATGTTTAGAGTAATAGTTTACATTTATACATCCTTCCACCTCTTCAAGAAACTAGGAAGTCAGGGGTTAGATTATGAATTTTCCTACATTTCCTCTTAAAAATATACTTTGGGACTATATTCTCATTAGGTTGCTGTCTGACTTGGATCCAGAGCCAAAACTTTACCCTCTAGCTGTCCTGGTTAGCAGCCTACATCAAGGCTGCAGATCTCTGACTCTGGGTTCTCCTACTATTTCCCTTTTACAGCCATAGGGCAAAGGAATAACCTCAGTTTGTACAAATGACTGCACTGAAGTGTATTCACCTCCAAAGTGATGAAACAAATGTGCCTCAGGCAGCATGTGCAGACTGTTAAAATAATTCATTAAAATTCTTCTCAGCTGTGCTTGTCTAGAGTTTCAGGAACTAATCTGGGTTAACAGCTCTCAATTTTTTGATAAAGGCAATAAACAAGAAGGCATTCACCTGACATTTGAGAAGCATCATTGGAGGAAGGTACTAGGCAGAGCATAGCTTAAATTAACTTTTTCTCATATACGAACTTTCTTTAATAAACTTTCAACTTGCCTAGATTGCAGCTGAAACACTGTTAAGGTACAGCACTTCAGCACAACTAATATTCTTCTTGACACTTGATATATTATGAGGAGCTTCAGGTGTAAAATGCATTGTAGACAAAATACTTTCTTGCCTCTGGAAGAAACTCATAAAATGGTTGAATTGTCAGGAAAGTAACAGCCAGTAAAGGACAAGAATGTAAACGGATTTAGAGTAGTAGAAGCTCCTAAAGGACAAAGGCATTGAGTTAAGTTGCAGTCTGGAAATCTCTGGACTTGCAGACTTGACTATTTCTTGTATTCTGTGATTTGGTGCTTGGATGAAGACTTACTTGCTGTTAAAACCATATTTACTTGCCTTTAGATCTGGTCTGGTAGCTTTGGCAGATTGCCAAGTTAGTGTTGCTGTTGTTCTGTTGACAAAGATAAATGCTAGTTAAAAATTATATTAGGAATAAGCCTGCTTCAAACAAGGTGTTGTTTCAAGTCTTCTCTGCCACTTAGACCACTCATCTGTTTTTTATTTAGCATTTTAAAAGCTCTTGAAGTAACAAGATTGCTAGTGGTACAATATGTACGTATACATGCTTTTATGTTATATATATATGCGCTAATACATAAGTGAGCAGTATACACTTATGTAATGCCTTTTGTCTCATAAAATTACTTTGCCAATTAAGCAATATATTGTTACTTTAAAGTAGTTGTAGTATACCCAGTGGTTAGAAAAAAACTTTTTTGAAAGTGAAATTCAGGCTTCTGAATCTGTAATAAAGTATCAAAGCAAAAAATACCTGATCTTCTCAGCTGGTAAACACCCATGAACATACAAAAGTCAACATAAGATGCAAGTGTTTACGTACTGCTTTAAAGCACTGCTAGTACACTTTCAAGTACACTTTTTCCACTCATGAAATGGTGATCCTACTGTGCTAGCTATGTCACCTGTACAGGCTGCTGGCTAATTTCACTGTTGTTAAGAGAAGAAAAGTAATTTAGCAAAGAATGATGAGCTTCTGTCAGACAGCTAAAACCTGCAAAAGCAAGTTGTTGGCTCTCTGGCTACTTGCTCAAGCCAGATGGTGTCACACTTAGTACCCTTAACAAGGAAGGATATAACTGATTATCTGGTGATTTTTCCTTTATTTCTCTTTTCTGCCTTTCTCTCACTTTTACTGAGATTAGAACAGCGTATTGATCAAATACCATATGTTCTTGTATGGTCAGAAACCTTCTGGTGCTAATCTGCATTACCACATGTTATTGCTGTGCGACTTTGATAGATTGAAGAAATACACTTCACAGAGCAAACTAGGAAAATATTGATATAACAAAACTATCTTCTGATACTATTACTTAATCTGTTACTTCCTTTATCTTAAACTATCCTTGTAATATCCTTTTTCTCCCCACTTGCTTTAGTTTCCAGTAATTCTTGAGATTGTTATATTAATACACACAATTACATTAATGTGAGTGCTTTGTATTTGCAATTCAGGCTGTGTTCTTCCTATTTTATGTGCTATACCAATACAAAACTCCATAGTTGTGTGGATTTTTTATAAAATCTGAATTTCAGAAGTTGCTTGTTTATGGCTAATGTCATTCTGTACTGTTACGCAGAAAGTCAGGTCTTCTGATTTTTCAGCTGCAAAATGACTTTGGAAGGGCAGTGACACTGAATTATTTCTTTAATTTCTTGGGAAGCTCACTGCTTCAAAAATAAGTGATGACACAGAAGAATATAGGTGTTTCTCTTTGGCCTCTGCCAGTATTGAAGCTTAGTAAATTTTAATGTGCCAGGAAAGAGTTTTTACCAGTTTTCACTAAATTACACACAGTTATGAGGACTGCAACATACTAAATAGTCAGGTATGTTTTTATGTTTATAACTCCTGAGCAGATACTGTTAGCTTATTCTGTTTGACTCTAACAAAAATCCATCTATATGGTGATAGGATGTCCTAAAACTGTTTTTTTGTGAATAATTTGAAGGAACATAAGCAGGCTTCTGAAATCCTCTAGAGTTCAGTTTCTGTATAGACGATTTCAGGTGTTGTTTCTTTCAGTCAATGGCTTTTTGTGCTGCACCATGACATTCAATAAAATTATCCAGTAAAAAGGTAATAAAACTGGTATTAACCTCAGACCACTGAAGAATAGAGTTAATCAAACAGGGGTCAATGACACAGATTACTTTTCACCAGTTTACCTCAGGATGAAAAGTAATGAAACAGTGATTTGAGTAGGACAAAAAGAACCTGCCTGCGTAATATATTGCAATAGCAAAAGGTTTATGCTATTCTTTTCAAAGGTTGCATCTGCCACTCCCTCACTGAGCTACCTGACACATCTAAAGTATATCTACTTCTCTTCAGCCCTATAGCTAAGGTCTATTTGATATGATGTTTGATTACCAGTATTCTGAAATTCAGTGACAATTGTGACAAAGGCTATTTAGATTATCTTGTAATCTTACCTGTTTGCATATATAATGGTTTTGTGCCAGCCAAATTGCCGGGAATTTTTCTGGCACTGGAGGTAATACTTGTGAATGTTTCTTGATAATTGTTGGGCTGTCAATGTGTCTGGTTCACCTTGTTTTATTTTTTTGTTGTTGTTGCATGTCCTTCTCAGAAAACATTAGTGTTTACAACAGTTCTGACTAAATATAAAGTCTGATTTGGTTAATATATGAAAAGTGTCTAAAATCCACATGGATTACATTTTACGTGTATATAAATTTTCCAGTATACATAGCTAGGAATACTTTCTTTGGAAAAGTTGACTGCTTCAGGTGCTAGTGAAGAAAAACCCATAGTTTAAAACAAATGGAAAAAGACCTTTGGAGAATATTACTATCCTAAAAGACAGAATGCTAAAATTTTAATAGCTCTTTTTCCTTGAGAACTGTTTCTTCTAAAATAAAAAGGGAACATCTTGACATAAACTGAGTGCCAGATTATTCCTTGCTAAGGGCTCTGCTTAAATTTGCTATTATCCCAGTAAACCTTGCGGGATACTTGAGCTGATATGTGGTACAGACAGGCATTTTTTGACTCTGCTCTATGCCAAACTGCTTTTAATGCAGAATAATAGGTGAACAGATTACATACCTCCCAGAAGACAAGTGCAGTGACAGAAGATGTGCCTTTGTCTGTCTAATCCTTCTTCCTTTAAGCCATGATAGCTTTAAAAGGTCTCTGAAATAAATGGCATGTTCTCTTCTCCAGGTACGCAGTATAAGTACACTTTTCAGGTGCTTATATGTGATGTCCAAGAGTTTTCTGATGTAAAGTAATAACTTACCTTCCCACATCTGTGCCAACAGAGCTTCCTGCTCTAGAAGCATTTCTCCAGATACGGTGAGTTTTCTATGAAGAGTTTGTGGGACTTTCAGCTGTTTCTCAGCTGTCAAGACCCACGCTGTACCACTAACTACTCTCAGCATAAAGCTGTACTTCTTTCTTAAGCCCATGAAGAAACTATTGTATGACATGAAGTCTTGGAGAGATTTTTTTCTCTACAAAGCCTTTCTGATTCCAGTGGTTCTGCGTAAGTATACTGAAGTCACCATTCCAGATTAATTCAGTTTTGTGTGATCTTGAAAATAACAAATCATTCTGTTGCACACAAGTGTGGCTGGAGGAATTTCTTCCAAACACTGTGAGTAAAGAGCATTAATTTGCCATCCTCCTTTGGGTAGTGATTCTTGTTTATAATCCAGGTAAACCAGTAGATTTATTTTTGCCCTCAGCTGTAGTGCTCTTTTTTTTTCTGTGTCCCAGTACCTACATTGCCATCTGTTGCTTTCTCATGTTTGAAAAACCAGTATGCTTCACTAAAAGAACTGTTCCTGTATCCTCCACTGGAATGGTCTGCAGTCACAATTCTCTATTTTCCAGGAAAATGTTAATCTTTTGGCTTTTTAGGATAGGTGTCTCTTACTAATCGAATTGTTGCTAAAGCACCCTCGTGCTCTGAATTTCCTGGTCTCATAGCTTATAGCTTAACCAAGAACTCCTGCTTGATTTCTATTGCTCTTAACTACTGAATTCCTAGTACTAGCATTTATTTCTTTTTCTTTTTTTGGGGGGAGTGTGGGATATTCTACACTCAGAGCCATCAGTAGATGATGCTTCATGTGACTACATGGTTACAAAAGATGCTCACACTGTACATGATTGATGCACCAGACCCCACCTGAGGTCCAAGTTTTACTTAAACTGTTTCAACATCTCAATGTCACATAAACAGTCTTTAGTACGGATTTTTTTGGAAATTCTACCTGTGATGGATCTGTGATGTTTTGGGTTTTTTTCAGTCTAACTCACTATGACCGTTATTAGTTTGTAACTTGCCCAAGACAAGAGATGGATCTGTGTATTACTGACTAGCACAGCATGAGTTTCCAGTGTATGGTGCAGCTATGGTGACAGATGTGTTTCGTGCAGATGAAGCATGGCTGACTTTATATCTTCCTGTTCACTGCTGTCACTTGACACATGGATGAAAATGGAAGGATCTATATCAATCCCATACAATCTGTTGCCCTCAGCATAAATAATGTAACCGGTTCAGATGAACAAGCAAAAGTCTTGTAGTGCTTTACTCCTATTTGAACTTAACTGCTTAAGTCATGACTGATACATTATTATCACACCAAGTACAGTGAAATAGCAGTTGACTTTGAAGTGACTCATTTGGGTGTTGGATAGCAGATGTCAAATTGGGCTGCAGTAAATAGGAAAGTCCTTCTAAGAAGGAAAGAAAGTT